>NW_027506897.1:95000-152500 GCF_052324685.1 Brachyhypopomus gauderio
CACAATTATAGACTGTGTTATAGACAGTATTATAGACACAATTATAGAGAGTGTTATAGACACAATTATAGACACAATTATAGACAGTGTTATATACACAATTATAGACACAATTATAGAGAGTGTTATAGACACAATTATAGAGTGTTATAGACACAATTATAGAGAGTGTTATAGACACAATTATAGACACAATTATAGACAGTGTTATATACACAATTATAGAGTGTTATAGACACAATTATAGAGAGTGTTATAGACAGTATTATAGACACAATTATAGAGTGTTATAGACAGTATTATAGACACAATTATAGAGTGTTATAGACAGTGTTATAGACACAATTATAGAGAGTGTTATAGACAGTATTATAGACACAATTATAGAGAGTGTTATAGACACAATTATAGACACAATTATAGACAGTGTTATATACACAATTATAGACACAATTATAGAGAGTGTTATAGACACAATTATAGAGTGTTATAGACACAATTATAGACACAATTATAGAGAGTGTTATAGACACAATTATAGAGTGTTATAGACACAATTATAGAGAGTGTTATAGACAGTATTATAGACACAATTATAGAGTGTTATAGACAGTATTATAGACACAATTATAGAGTGTTATAGACAGTGTTATAGACACAATTATAGACTGTTATAGACAGTATTATATACACAATTATAGACAGTGTTATAGACACTGTAGGAGCCAAAACGGTTATTCATGTGTTTGTTTTTGTTTTTTCATCATGTGGTGTTCTTTTTTGTTTGAGTGTGCTCCACCTATTGGTTGCAGTGGATGGGCCACGTGGATAAGAACAGGTGTTGCTACCTGGAGGGCGTGGCCAACTGGACAGGAAATAACCACTACAGACACAATTATAGACAGTGTTACAGACAGTATTATAGACAGTGTTATAGACAGTATTATACAGTATTATAGACAATTATAGAGTGTTATAGACAATATTATAGACAGTATTATAGACACAATTATAGACACAATTGTAGACAGTTTTATAGACAATATTATAGACAGTATTATAGACACAATTATAGACAGTTCTATAGACAATATTATAGACACTGTTGTAGACAGTATTATAGACACAATTATAGACAGTGTTATAGACAATATTATAGACACTGTTCTGTCTCCACCATTAATGTAACTTGTAGCCTGGCCCTTTAAGTTGAAACCAGGAAGTAATTGTTCAGACAATGCGGTGCAGAGACGGCTGGGTATTGTTTCGTAGCTGTTAAGTTCATGAATGCATTCCCTGTAAGTATTCCAGGGAAAACTGTGTTATAGGTGTTGGATGAATAATAATTACTTATGAAACATGTAAGTGGTTAATCCGTGTCGTAATTGTGTAGCGATGTAACGAATTATTGTGATTTATATTGAATCTGAATTCATAACCACTATGTATATGTGCATACTAAAGCATGTAAATTGTATTTACATTTACAATTTCACACCTGCCATATAAAAACGGGTCTGAACCCATCCTGGCGTCTGTGACCTTTTGTGTGGAGGTTCTTAGCTAACTGGAGAGTGGGAATGGTTCCCACGAGGCACAGACACTGTTATAGACACAATTATAGACACAATTATAGAGAGTGTTATAGACACAATTATAGAGAGTGTTATAGACACAATTATAGAGTGTTATAGACACAATTATAGAGAGTGTTATACACAGTATTATAGACACAATTATAGAGTGTTATAGACAGTATTATAGACACAATTATAGAGTGTTATAGACAGTGTTATAGACACAATTATAGACTGTGTTATAGACAGTATTATATACACAATTATAGACAGTGTTATAGACACTGTAGGAGCCAAAACGGTTATTCATGTGTATGTTTTTGTTTTTTCATGTGCTCTTCTTTTTTGTTTGAGTGTGCTCCACCTATTGGTTGCAGTGGATGGGCCACGTGGATAAGAACAGGTGTTGCTACCTGGAGGGCGTGACCAACTGGACAGGAAATAACCACTACAGACACAATTATAGACAGTGTTACAGACAGTATTATAGACAGTGTTATAGACAGTATTATACAGTATTATAGACATAATTATAGACACTGTTATAGACAGTATTATAGACACAATTATAGAGAGTGTTATAGACACAATTATAGAGAGTGTTATAGACACAATTATAGAGAGTGTTATAGACACAATTATAGAGAGTGTTATTGACAGTGTTGTAGACACAATTATAGACAGTGTTATAGACACAATTATAGAGTGTTATAGACACAATTATAGAGTGTTATAGACAGTGTTATAGACACAATTATAGACAGTGTTATAGACACAATTATAGAGAGTGTTATAGACAGTGTTATAGACACAATTATAGACAGTGTTATAGACACAATTATAGAGAGTGTTATAGAGAGTGTTATAGACACAATTAAAGAGTGTTATAGAGAGTGTTATAGAGAGTGTTATAGACACAATTAAAGAGTGTTATATAGAGTGTTATAGACACAAATATAGAGAGTGTTATAGACAGTATTATAGACACAATTATAGAGAGTGTTACAGACACAATTATAGAGTGTTATAGACACAATTATAGATAGTGTTATAGACAGTGTTATAGACACAATTATAGAGAATGTTATAGACAGTATTATAGACACAATTATAGAGAGTGTTATAGACAGTATTATAGTTTGGAATAGAGCACTAGAAATTGCGTTATTTGCATTATTGAGTTATTACTTATCAATAAGAAAACAGGAAAATAAGTCAAGATGATTTCTAAATATGTAATAATGTAATTTAATATAATAATAATATAATAGCATAATAATAATATTAAAATATAATAATAATAATCATTATCATCATCATCTGTTTTCTTGTCTTCACTGGTTGTCTCAGTGTCACTGCAGCGCTGGAACTCAGGGGAGACGCTCATTACCTTCCTGTAGAATTCATTTATAATGGGGTCAAATTTAGGACATTCAGTAAGAAAGTGCAGCTCTGTCTGCACCACTGAGAGATCACAGTGGGAACACAGTCTGGTCTCTCTGTGTAACCAGCTCTGTCTCCACCACTGAGAGATCACAGTGAGAACACAGTCTGGTCTCTCTGTGTAACCAGCTCTGTCTGCACCACTGAGAGATCACAGTGGGAACACAGTCTGGTCTCTCTGTGTAACCAGCTCTGTCTCCACCACTGAGAGATCACAGTGGGAACACTGTCTGGTCTCTCTGTGTAACCAGCTCTGTCTCCACCACTGAGAAATCACAGTGGGAACACAGTCTGGTCTCTCTTTGTAACCAGCTGTAGTGTTGTGTAGTTTGTCTCTCTCTCCCTCCCTCTCAATCCCCCACCTCTCTCCCCCTCTCTCTTTCTCTTTTTCCCTCTCTCTCACTCTTACTTTCCCCTTCTGTCCATCTATTAGGTAACATTCAGGTTGTACTCTGTATGCTGCATTTCTGTCATTTCTAACATGTATTGTCTCATTGTAGGTACCATGCTAAACCAGCAGGTGGCAGTACCACTAGCAACACATTGAACAAGCTTGCTTTGACGGAAGTAAGGGTGTGTCTACAGTTCAGGTGTTTAAATACCCTGAACAGCCATTCATCTCTCTCTCTCTGGTTTGACTGACACCGAGGTTAGACCTATTAAAGAGAGGCTCTGCCACTTCTCTCTCTCTCCGGTTTTCTTTGAGAACGCGAACTTTGCAACGACTAACAGCAAACAGCTGAAAGTCGTACTACTTAATTAACGAGCCCGAGTTACGGTGCAATCTAACCAGTAACCGATCAACGGTACCGCGACAACAGATTCACCTAACTACTTCAATCAAGCTTGCTAACGCGGCCACATGGACTGAAACAAAGGCGATCAATTCCCTGTTGTTAAACCGTGAACGAGACTCTCATTCCTGGACGATTCCCCAGCACACCTGGACGACATCGCTTTTAATCAACGAGGAGTTGGCGGTGAGAGAATTCCAGGAGAATTCAGGGAGGACGAGGAAACCACCCAAAACACTCAACACGTGAGACTCTTACCGCTGGGCATAGTTTATAGAAGGGCAAAGTTACTTGAACTGCAGAGTTAACCAAGTTTTCTGTTAATACATTCTGAATGTTTAACTTTGTCATAAACTTCGTTAAGATTTGTACACACAAGTTCTCCACCTGGCATGCAATCTCCATGTTTTATCTTCTGAATATTTGACAACTTGTAGTTCCCATTCTCAGACACACTACATTAATTTTTGGTTAGTAAGCCAGCGCCATTACTCTTTGTTCTGACCACGTTGGAATAAACCAGCTGAGCTCATTAACATAGTCGCGCTGCTCTACTGTTTAAAGTCGGCGCCATTTTAGTTGCTTTGTTCTCCATAGGAGAACTGAGATTACAACTCCGCCTCCTCACACGCGCACAAGCGTGCACACTTACTCCTCCCCTTTTTTTTACACACACACACACACACACTAGATGCTGAGTCTTCACTGTAAATATACTGATCCATGTTGATGCTCTTTGTGTTTTAGAATAGTTGGTTTTAAATAAATGTATCATTTATTTTCACCAAATTGTCTGTGTTGATGTCATTCAAAAGTGGTTGTTGCCAAAACCTCCAAAGAATTCATTGTTAAATCCTTCAGATACCAAACCATTCATTACCTTTAGTTGATAACTAAACTTGTGGTTCTGGTATAATTAGAATATGAGACTGATTCTAAAATTAATGAGACTGATTAATAATTAAGGTAAAACAAATTATATCTACTTTAAAGGATTAGTAGGTGAAACCCCTACATAATTGGTGCCCCTGCGTGAGGGAGATTTCTGGCTCAACCATATTTGTTTGATATCGACCATATTTTCATATCACAGGCTTTCAAGCCATTAGAATAGGACCATCTCCAAATTCGCCAGAAGAGGGCGCCAGAGCGCTTCCTAAGTCTTCCTATAGAGCAGGTATCACCAAATGGCGGACCGCGGTCCGGATCCGGACCCGAACGCCGTCCTGTCCGGACCCAATCACATTCCTGATTAACTGGATACGGACCCAAATGCCAAAAAAATTTTAACAGGAGACTATATTTTAAACCGGAGAATTTATTTTCAGACGAGTGTTACGTTCACCACCCATTTGAGAGTTACGTTCAATAACCACCCCCCCCGCGGACCCGGTCCTGGACCTTAAGGTCTGAGCTATCTGCCAAAAATGGACCGCGGAAAGATTTAATTGATTACCCCTGCTATAGAGGAAAGCTAATTCTTGGTAACTTTAGTTTGGTGATATCTTGTTCTAATTTGTTTGGTTACTATTTGGTTACTATTCACATTCATTGAGCAATCAACTGAAGATCAGTATATTTATTTTACTCATTTAATCTATGATTACTTCAATAGTAACTCAGTTGCTTTAACTTGTGTGGCATCCCACTGATTTCCCCTGTACTGCAGAAGTATTGGGATAATTATTTAGCACCGTTATCAGATTTCACAGTCTTTGTATAACTTCACTATTGCAGTCTTTGGTCCAGTGTGCTAGTGTTTAGTTTCAGAGACCATAACCACCTTTGGCACAATTATTTTTACCCCAGTTTCAATTTGGCTTGCCTATCTAGGTATTACCCTTTTACCTGCCCACACTTGCCAGACACAGGATCGCGGCACATTAACTAGGCCAGATTGTACTAAAGCTGATTTGATTTAGCCCCTTTTTGAAATAGTCTATAGGTGCACTTAGAGAGACTAACCATGGCTTTCCTAAAGCAGAATACTTGTCCATCTCTGGTTGTTCAGCTCCTTCAGATGCTTGAACCAGGTAGAAAGGAAGTTGACAAACCTCTAAAGGACTCCTTTGAGGAGACCCCTACCATTCCAGATGTAGTTTTTAAAATGTTCCTTCTATGTCAGCAGCAGGCTCGCTTAGAAGTAGAGGCACTACGCAAGGAAAATAGACTCCTCAAACAGGATACTGCTAAGCTCAGTTCTGAGGTTGAGAGCCTTCGCCACAACCTCCAACTGACCACTCATGCGCTGAATGACGTGCTCACCGTAAGTGAACGTCACACGGGCTTAACAGAAACTGCCCGCCTCCAAAGGGAGAGTGAGCTTGCTCGTGCGAGTGCGCAAGATTTCCTTTCAACTAGATCTGGCACCTCTAGACCTTCTTTATTAGTTACAGTAGAAAGCCCATATAGTCGGCACTCCACAGGTGATGATGCACCTGTCATACATCCTAAGGCCCCGGCTCCAGTCCCCATGAGTCTTAGATTAGATGTAACTAGTTCTTCCTCAGAGTATCCATATGATACTACTGATGGTTCAGCTTCTGAAGCTCAAAGTGAAGCCTCTGTGGAGAATCACCCTCCTAGAGCAGATGCCCCGTCTGCATCCTCTTGCTACGAGTCAGCAGAGCCCTCTTACTCGTCCTTAGCTTCTGCCCCCTTACTCTTGAGTAACAAAGAGAGTAATATTAATCCTGCTATGTATTTTGGCCCTCCTTATTCTCTGCATGATGTCCAGACCAGGGACATCCCATCAGGTACAGCAGCTAGGAAGCCTTACTTAAAAGCTGAGCATCATTCCACTGACCCACGCACAGGCTGGCACAGTGACGTACATGTTCCAGCTTCTTCCTCAAGGAGAAATGCAGGTATTTCTCAACTTGAGATGCGCAAAGGCTCACTGTTGCCCCCTATGGACAGAGACCAGGAAGGTAGAAAGCATGCTGGTGACCATTATCCTCCGCATGATGTCCAGACCAGGGACATCTCATTAGGTACCACAGTTAAGAAGCCTTGCATGAATGCTGAGCATCATTCCACTGACCCACGCACAGGCTGGCACAGTGACGTACATGCTCCAGCTATTTCCTCAAGAGGAAATGCAGAAATTTCCCAACTTGAGATGCACAAAGGCTCACTGTTGCCCCCTATAGACACAGAGCAGGATGGCAGGAGGCATGCTGATGTACACCACTGGCAGAATGTACAGACAAGGGACGTCTCACCAGGTAGAGCAGATAACAGGCCTTACTTAAACGCTGAGCATCATTCCACTGACCCACGCACAGGCTGGCACAGTGACGTACATGCTACAGCTTTTTCCTCAAGGAGAAATACAGATATTTCTCAACTTGAGATGCATAAAGGCTCATTACTGCCACCTAGGCACAGGGAGACAGGAGGCAGTAGGCATCCTATTGACCAAGAGTTACACCACTTGGATAGTGAAGGTCCACCTTCCTATTCTAATAGACATGTCCTTGAACATTTCCCTCGGTTAAAGTTACTAGATTCACTAGTCAAGGACATGGAGCCATTCGACCCAGCAAGGTCAAACTACCATGTTGAAGACTACCTCAAAGAAATTGAGTGTAGCCTCTCGGACTTGCCTTATGCAACAGAACGAGAGAAAGTGAAGCTAATTTGGAAAACCACCTCTAGATCAGTTCGCACATTCATAGAATCACAGCCGTTTTCCATTAGGGACAGTTACACTCAGCTATGCAAAGCCCTCGCTGAGGAGTATTCCGCTTATTTTGACGAAGCGTCAGCATTCATGTCAGCCATTAAAATTAAGCACAAGCGTTCAGAGCATCCCAGGGATTACTTTAATCGCTTGAAACAAACATTTTTCCAGGGAAGAAATGGACCCGGTCTCACAGAAGACAGAACCTTCAAATCCCTATTTTTGCACAATCTCCACCCTTGTGTGAGAACCCATGTCTCACTTTTAGCACGCCAAGGTGACCTGTCGATGTGTGAGATCAGAAAGACCACGCAGACAGTTTGGGAGACTGTTGTGCAGCCCAGTATGCTTGAAGGAGACTCCCAAGAGCTCCAAGATCCTCCCTATGCTTTCCCTGTAGATTCAGACACTGTTCTTTCTGCAGGCCCCTCTCACTACTCTCGTCACAGGGACAGAGCCAAGAGGTGGAAAGAGAGGCAGAACCAGTGGAAGGGGGGACAGCCATAGATAAGGGTCAGTTAGTGGACCTCCAGCCTGAACCAGGAGGAGGCAGAACTGACTTTATACGAAGTTACATGTAAACATTCAGCCTGTAAGCATGTAGCTATTTTTCTAGATCTCTAACCCTTTAAAGGGAGATGTTCCTGGCATCATCTCCGCTCACATGTCTGCATTTTCAATGCAGTAGGTTCTTTACTAAGGGGGGTGTACCCAGCGTTACCTCCTAACTTCTACATTTTACCCCTCACACAGATCTTATTCTCCCCTCTACCAGTATAGCAAGTGTGAGATACTTTAGCAACACTGTTTGGCAGCCCAGCTTTGTCTTAACAAGACTTGTGAAACCGTTTGCCATATTAATGTTTTCCCAAATGCGTACAGAATATAGGTAAGCACATCTGCTACCACTGTGGTGCAAACTTGGCAAATAAGTCTGGCATAAGTTGCATAACACTATTCCTCAGAACCACTAGAGATGTTGGTTGTTTTTGCATGATGAGAGCTCCTGATGCTCAAGTCTACACTTGGCAATAGCAGCATTAGAAATGTATTTTGGTTGTTTAAATACTTCACTGTCACAAGATAGGATGAGGCATTACACCTCAGTTAAACCCCCATTTACATTTTACAATTACCTTTAGATCCCACAAGGAACCACACTCTAACTAGACATTAACCCAAATGTCCGTCGTGGTCCAACGAGATCCTTCACTTTAAAACATTGTTAGGTTTGTTCCAGCCAACAGACAAACACCAACTTGTGCGAACACACCTTTCTCCATGCCTGATGTACTTCCTCTCCTCCATCAAAGGCATTTAACCCTGCATGTGACCTTGATTTCTTTGTATAAAGCCAAGTGAAATCTAAGCCATGCATTAGTATCCTTTCATTGTTTTTCTTGATTTGGTTAACCTTAGTTACTGTTCAAGAACTGCCCAGTAGTGAACTTGTTGCCCAGATGTGTGTCTACAGCATCTCCCAGCCATCTCAAGGATCATGCTATGAGCGGGATGGACAACTGACTCATGGAATTGATCACCTCCCAGTGGATGCTACAGGGAACATGGACTGCATGGATAACCTTTTGTGCTCTTCAGGACTATGACATCAGCCCCAGTCTGAAGACCAAGGGGGGAATGTAGGTACCATGCTAAACCAGCAGGTGGCAGTACCACTGGCAACACATTGAACAAGCTTGCTTTGACGGAAGTAAGGGTGTGTCTACAGTTCAGGTGTTTAAATACCCTGAACAGCCATTCATCTCTCTCTCTCTGGTTTGACTGACACCGAGGTTAGACCTATTAAAGAGAGGCTCCGCCACTTCTCTCTCTCTCCGGTTTTCTTTGAGAACACGCGAACTTTGCAACGACTAACAGCAAACAGCTGAAAGTCGTACTACTTAATTAACGAGCCCGAGTTACGGTGCAATCTAACCAGTAACCGATCAACGGTACCGCGACAACAGATTCACCTAACTACTTCAATCAAGCTTGCTAACGCGGCCACACGGACTGAAACAAAGGCGATCAATTCCCTGTTGTTAAACCGTGAACGAGACTCTCATTCCTGGACGATTCCCCAGCACACCTGGACGACATCGCTTTTAATCAACGAGGAGTTGGCGGTGAGAGAATTCCAGGAGAATTCAGGGAGGACGAGGAAACCACCCAAAACACTCAACACGTGAGACTCTTACCACTGGGTATAGTTTATAGAAGGGCAAAGTTACTTGAACTGCAGAGTTAACCAAGTTTTCTGTTAATACATTCTGAATGTTTAACTTTGTCATAAACTTCGTTAAGATTTGTACACACAAGTTCTCCACCTGGCATGCAATCTCCATGTTTTATCTTCTGAATATTTGACAACTTGTAGTTCCCATTCTCAGACACACTACATTAATTTTTGGTTAGTAAGCCAGCGCCATTACTCTTTGTTCTGACCACATTGGAATAAACCAGCTGAGCTCATTAACATAGTCGCGCTGCTCTACTGTTTAAAGTCGGCGCCATTTTAGTTGCTTTGTTCTCCATAGGAGAACTGAGATTACAACTCCGCCTCCTCACACGCGCACAAGCGCGCACACTTACTCCTCCCCTTTTTTTTACACACACACACACACACACACTAGATGCTGAGTCTTCACTGTAAATATACTGATCCATGTTGATGCTCTTTGTGTTTTAGAATAGTTGGTTTTAAATAAATGTATCATTTATTTTCACCAAATTGTCTGTGTTGATGTCATTCAAAAGTGGTTGTTGCCAAAACCTCCAAAGAATTCATTGTTAAATCCTTCAGATACCAAACCATTCATTACCTTTAGTTGATAACTAAACTTGTGGTTCTGGTATAATTAGAATATGAGACTGATTCTAAAATTAATGAGACTGATTAATAATTAAGGTAAAACAAATTATATCTACTTTAAAGGATTAGTAGGTGAAACCCCTACACATATAACCAGTTGTAATGTGCAGTTGTGTTATGCTAATCAGTCTTGTGTTATAGGAAATGTGTGTGAATCTCTGTTGTTCAGATAACATCATGTAATGTAGATGCTAAAGTCAGTAATTGTATTAAATTGGTTGTGCATATTCATAACCTTACACCAACACATTATTATTTCTAATTTATCTGTTTCAATTGTTGGTGGGAAGTGCTTTTGGGAAACTCCCCCCAGTGCTGTAATGTGTTTATAAAAATACTCACTCAGCTTTTCTGGATGCTGTGACCACTGGCATCAGTCTCAGTAGACATTCCTCTGATCGGTAATATTTACTCAGGACAAACTCATCTAGCTCCTCTTCTGAGTTCAGCAACACAAACACCAGAGCTGACCACTGAGCAGGAGAGAGTTTAGCTCCACGGAGATTATTGTAATCTTCTCCGTTCAGGTATGTTTGAACTTCCTGCACTAGAGAATGATCATTCAGTTCATTCAGACAGTGGAACAGATTGATGGATTTCTCTGGAGAGAGCTTCTTCCTGATCTTCTCCTTGATGTACTTGACTGTTTCCTCTGTGCTGTGAGAGCTGCTTCCTGTCTGTGTCAGTAGACCTCGTAAGAGAGTCTGATTGGACTCCAGTGAGAGACCCAGAAGGAAGCGGAGGAAAAGGTCCAGGTGTCCATTCTGACTCTGTAAGGCCTTGTCCACTGCGTTCTTAAGGAAGACAGACATTGTTGACATTGTTGATCTTTTAAAGAGTCTTTTCTTTTTCTGTTCCAACACATTTGTGTTGTTGGAGGTGAAGGAGAGAAATGCATATAAAGCAGCCAGAAACTCCTGAACACTCAGATGTACAAAGCTGAACACCTTCTCCAGGTGCAGTCCAGACTCCTTTCTGAAGATCTGGGTACACACTCCTGAGTACACGGACACTTCTTTGACATCAATGCCACAATCTCTCAGGTCTTCCTCATAGAAGATCAGGTTGCCCTTTTCCAGCTGTTGGAAAGCCAGTTTTCCCAGTGCCAGAACAATATTTCTAGTCTGGTGAGGATCAGTGTCAGTTTTTCCATGGTACTTTCTGTTCTTGTATTTGATCTGAAAGATCAGAAATTGTGTGAACATCTGAGTCAGAGTCTTGGGGATCTCTCCACTCTCTGCTTCACCCAACATGCTCTCTAGAACAGTGGCTGCAATCCAACAGAAGACTGGAATGTGGCACATGATGTAGAGGCTTCTTGATGACTTCATGTGTGAAATGATTTCATTGGCCAGGATCTGATCACTGATTCTCTTCCTGAAGTACTCCTCTTTCTGAGGGCCACTGAACCCTCGTACCTCTGTTACCTGGTCAACACACTCAGGAGGGATCTGATTGGCTGCTGCTGGTCGAGAAGTTATCCAGAGGAGAGCAGAGAGAAGCAGATCCCCCTTGATGAGGTTTGTCAGCAGCACATCCACTGAGGTCGACTCTGTTATGTCTGATAAGCTCTCATTGTTATGGAAATCTAGAGGAAGTCGACACTCATCCAGACCATCAAAGATAAAAATGACTTTATAAGCATCACAGTCTATTAACTGTAATGTTTTTGTTTCTGGGAAAAAGTGATGAAGCAAATCCATCAGATTCTTTTCCTTCTTTATCAAATTCAGCTCCCTAAAAGGAAGTGGAAATATGAAGCGGACATCCTGATTGGCTCTTCCTTCAGCCCAGTCCAGAATGAACTTCTGCACAGAGACTGTTTTCCCAATTCCAGCAACTCCTTTAGTCAGCACTGTTCTGATGGGTTTGTCTTTAAAGAGGTCATTACATTTGATGGGTGTCTCCTGTGTTGCTGGTCTCCTGGATGCTGTCTCAATCTGTCTCACCTCATGTTCATTATTGATGTTTCCGCTCCCTCCCTCTGTGATGTAGAGCTCTGTGAAGATCTCATTCAGAAGAATTGAGCTTCCATGATCTGAGATTCCTTCATGAATTTTTTTGTATTTCTCCAGTAGTTTGCGTTTGAGCTTTTGCTGATATGCAGATATCATCTCTAAAACAACAGAAACACATGACAGTAATTTTATTTGTTTGCACTAAACCAACATGAACTATGCCACCTTCAGATATGCTGATAGTAAATAGTAAAAATGTATTTATTTGACATCAATAATCTATATGGTAGGGGTGTGACGAGATCTCGTGTCTCGAAATCTTGCAAGACGCAACTCCGCGAGATTTCTCGTAGAGTTAAAAATCTGTCTCGCGAGATTTGATGACATCACAACGACGTGGGAAAATACAGGTATTACAATTGAAGATGCACCCGCCACTTTCACATCGTTGGTTTGGCAGCATTTTGGGAACCCGGCGGAAATGATAAATGGCAAAAGAGTGACTGATAAGACACTACATATGCAAACATTGTATGAAAATAATGCCGTACACCGCGACTAATACGAGCAGGATGCAGAGACATTTACAGCAGCACCACAGCTCAGTACTCAAAGAGGTAGCAGGGACAGAACGGTGCTTTGGCAAGTTGAGACAGTTAAGGATATCGGGAGCAGTGTGGCGATGTTAATGTTCTTAAAAATGAACATGGCAGTGTAGTTGCAGCAAATTCAGTGACATACTTGGTCAGGCTGTATGTCAGGCTGTATGTGTGTGTGTGTGTGTGTGTGTGCACCACAGCCCCCTAGTAATCACTAGTGTGTGTGTGTGTGTGTGTGTGTGTGTGTTCTGACTGCACAGATGGGTAAATGCGGAGGACAAATTTCGATTGCGGTGTAAATCACAATTGACATGAAATGTGGCAACTATAATGTTCTCACAAATAATTCTTCTACGAGCATTTAAATGCTGAAGGCCAAGGTTATAAACGAACGAAAAAACGAAAACTGATATTGAAAAAATTTTTTCGTTACCTGAAATAAATAATGGTAATTAAAAGGAAAAAACGATAACTAACTGTAACTATATGTAACGAATTGACCAGGCAGAGAGGGATCCAAATGCGGAAGAACACCGCTTTTATTGAAATGAGACGCTGGTACAAACACAGGCAGGTGAATCACGAGTACTAGGATCAGTAGTAACAGCGTTTTCTTGGCGTGGTCAGGACGGTCCAGGGTCATACCGGGGGAGCAGAAGTCAGGAGGTACAGAGGGATTAGGCAGGAGACAAGGTCGGGGACGTAAGCGAGGGTCAGGACACAGGAGAGCAGACAGGATATAGAAAGGCTTGGTACGCGGCATGAGTCGGCAATACTTTGCAACTGAGATGTGCTGGTGAAGTGCTTAAGTAAGGCTGAAGGGGGCGTGGTAATGAGTGGCAGGTGAGGTTGATTAAGAAAGATCAGGTGGCATTCCTGACACTATATTACATGTTTAGAAAACTAACTAAAACACACTGAAATTATCGATAGGATACCCTTCGTTTTCGTGTTTGTCAGTTTATTTATAAGTCTTGTGGACTGATATTAAATCGATTTTTTTCAGTAGAAGTTTTATATTAGCTGGCAGAAGCGTACACGACACCTCAAGGTCCACGAGGCTGAAGTTGGTTCCTTATTCGCCAGTGTCTTATTAGCACTTTCCGTTCCACCTTAAAAAATAATGTCGCCGCGATTGAATGTATTGTACGTTTCTATGGCTGTATCTGTGACGTGCGTTCCTTTCATGGCAAACGTCACTTTTAATGACACAATAAAGGTTGCGCAATAGCGCACGAGCAACACAGAGGAATCAAACAACGTGCAGACTTAGACAACGACGAGCACAGGACACTGCGCGAGCGCACATTAAATAGACAGACCACATTAGCCCCATGTGATTACGAGACGATTCACAGGTGAGACACATTATTCACACAACATAGCCATCCCCACGGAGTTCTGCTGACGCAGACAAAGCACGTGGACAACGTTTACACACGCCCAAAAGGGAGGGGCCGGGGTCCTCAACGTGACAGACGCCCCCTCCAAGGGCACTACTCGTCCCGGGGTGCCAACAGGACCGAGTGCCCCGAACCCACGACGATGGGCGGATCCGACGCGCTCAGTCCTGCGTCTGGGAGGTGACCGCCCTCGGGGAAGCGTCCGCCACGGACCGCCTAGACCACCCTCCCTGGGAACACAGGGGAAAAGACGTTAGACACGTTACACAGGACGTTCACAAACACGCACACAGGCACACATACACATAGAGGCACAAACGGGAACAGGGGGTTTGGCACACAGACGGGAAGACATACGAACACTGGCACAGACGAACACATAACAGGCGCCAGGCTTCGCGCCAGAAGGAGAGCGAGGAGAGGAGAGAGATCCGGCGCTGCTGGTGCTGCGTTGGGCAGTCCCCCTCCTGCCTTCGCTGCGATCCCTCCACCGGGTGCAGCGCGGCTGGCGGACGTGCCCGGTGCAGCACCAGCAGCGCCGGATCTCTCTCTCTCTCTCTGTTATGTTATGTCTTAGTTTCTATGGCTGTATCTCCTGATTCGTACATCGTCTCAGAGATCTGACAAGCAGGTTTGATTGACTAAGACCCATGCACTGTATGCACAGTACATTATTGCCTGACATGCCAAATTCACAGGACAATAAAAAAATATTCTACAGTAAAAACTCTTCTTCTTCTGGATTTATTCAGTCACTTATGTGGTCAATCAAAACTGCTTGTCAGATCTCTGAGACGATGTAAGAATCAGGAGATACAGCCATAGAAACTAAGACCAATGCACTGTATGCACAGTACATTCTATCACCTGACAGGCCAAGTTCACAGGACGATTATAAAAATATTCTATAGTACAAAACCTTCTTCTTCTGGATTTATACAGTCACTTAGGTGGTCAATCAAACCTGCTCGTCAGATTTCCGAGACGATGTAAGAATCAGGAGATACAGCCAGGGCTTAATTTGTAAATCAAACGAACCCAGAATGCATTTTACCTGAGCGAGGGTGGGGGGGGGGGGGGGGGGGGGGGGGGGGGGGTGCCATTGGTGAAAGTAAGTTGTTGAGTGCGGGGGGCGAACATAAGTTGTTGAGCGGGGGGGGGGGGGCGACCGTATATCGCCGGTGGTTGGCGCCAGAGCTAGCGAACTAGTAACTCACGCAATGCGTGAGAGTTGGCAACCCTGCGGACAACATAAAATGTTACCGGATCGAGGCAGACAATTACCGGAATGCACGCTTCAAAATTAGAGTTTCCGGATCCTGTTCCGGCAGGATCCGGCTCAAATTAAGCCTTGGATACAGCCATAGAAACGTACAATACATTCTATCGCGGCGACATAATGAAACTACCGCATTATTTTTTAAGGTGGAACGGAAAGTGCGAATAAGACACTGGCGAATAAGGAACCAACTTCAGCCTCGTTCAAGGTCCGTCACTTGTTTAAAGCTCCTGCTCGCTAAATACCTAGCTAGCTAGCTACATTTAAAGAGCATTTAGCTCTTTACTCATGATATAAGAAACGACTACCTAGTGATAAGTAGGCGATTTTATCATGGGTGAACTAAATGATGCAGTCATATGTCTCAAAACGATTCACCAAGATAGACTAAACATCACCTGGTAAGAGACGAAGGAAATAACACTGTAGTTAGACAGTATATCTTATTACATCGAATGGGATTGAATTAGAAAAACTTTTTAAATGTAGCTAGCTAGGTAATTAAGCCTTTGTTAAAATAGCTAGCAAAATTACGACAACAAAAGTTGGGAGAAAACGGTGAGTCCTGTATGAGATTTTTTTAAATATGACTACGAGAAAGACATCTCTTGTAGTGGAAACAAGTGATGAAATATGTGGAGTAGTTCTCAAGAGGAAAAACCCCACAAATCTCAAAGCTCACACAAGAGGGCTAACTGTCAGTACCTTAACAAACTAGCCTCTTAGTAGCTCCGCCGAAAGAGAAGCACCATCCCGGCTAGGTAGCACTGGGAAGGAGAACCATAATGGACCGTCTTCACCAGTGATAGCTGCTGGTTAGTTAATATGCAGAAAAACCGCATATTAGGGCGGATGCACTAGTTAATGTGTTGAGACTGGATGTCAACAAGACTGTGTGACTCGATTGTAGGGTTGCCACCTAGGTCTGACAAAAAACAAGGACACTGTCAAGTTGGGGGGGTGGCAAACGTAAGCTGTTGAGCCGAGGGGGGGGGCGTAAGTTGTTGGGGGGGGGGGAACGTAAGTTGTTGGGGGGGGGGGGGGGGTGTGTGAACGTAAGTTGTTGAGCGATTGGCGAACGTACCGGAGGGGTTTAAAATGGACACAGCGAGAAAAAAACAGATTTAAAGTGTGCAGAAACAGTCTGAATCGTGGTTTGAACTAACCTAGTTTTTTTGCCGGGACCGAATATTACCGGGACAGCCCGGGGGGACAGCCCGGGACAGGCACGTGAAAACCGGGACAGGTGTCAACACTACTCGATTGCCTTTCGAAACGTTTGGCTTTTCACACGAACCAAAATAGGTTTATGCCTATTTATGCCTGTTCATGTCTGTCTTAGTCTTCTATCTTGTGGACTGTTGGTTGTTCAACAGTAATTGAATGCATTTTTTATGGTATCTTTTGATGAGTTTTTATTACACTTTTTATTTACTTTGGACTTTTTGAATCCTGCACCTGACAAATAACCCAAAGTATAAAAAAGTAACTAAAACTAATACTAGAACTAATGAAAACTAAACTAAAACTAAGATTTTAATTTTTTTTTTAACAAATAAAAACTAGCAAACATGCTCTAAAATCTAATTAAAACTAACTGAATTAGAAAAAAAGTCACAATGAAATAAAAACTAAACTATAATGAAAAATCCAAAACTATTATAACCTTGCTGAAGGCTCTTCTAAATTCTTTTTATTGAGATATGATTAAACAGTATGTGTTAATGGCTGTAAAATACTTCAACAAATGTGTTTTATTATGAAGATAAAGTATGAACAGTGTAATGTTTGTCTATTGTTTCTCAGTCAGATACTGCAAATCTAAAGTGTTTTACTACAGATTTACTAAAGTGTTTCTATGCTAATCAAAGATGTCTGATCCAAAATTGTTTGTAACATGCAACAGCTCAGCCTGGGTTAAGCCATTTTTGGCCACCAGAGGGAGACACAGATCAGCCACACCTGTCACCCAGCCCACTGGAGAGCAGCTCACAGGCCCCCTGGTGGTCCGTGTTAGTTAAAGAGATCTTAAGGGCTGTCTGCTGAGTCTCCTCTATTCCTCCTCTCTACAGTCTTGAGTTCTGTCTTCACACTCTTGAGTCCTCATCATTCTTCCTTGGTTGGAAGAGACGTTTTTAGCAGTTGTAATCATGTCAGCCCTTTCCCCTGACATCTTTATTTGTTGAGGTTCTCTGTGCTGGTATCACACTGGTTTGGTCACCCTGAGGGTGATGGTTTGATCCCTCAATAGGAGTTTTGGGGTTGAGGTTATGGGCGTGTCCTTTAATCAGCTGGGATCAAACATCTACAGTTCCACAACCTTTTTATTGGTGGAAATACAACAAATGGTTCCAAATTAGATTTGCAAACTAGAGCAGTTCTGGTTCCTCATTGGTGGAAAAGGGTCGACCTAGTGCTTAGTGCTTGATCTTGTGTTGTCATGACATCCCGTCTGCTTCCATTGTGACCACGCCTCCATCTGACTGACTGCTTCAGTCATATATAGTGTGTGTATATAGTATATCGTACAGTGCATCTATATAGACTATGATTATGAAAGATTGATTGCAGTTTCCTCTGTGATTATGTCACTGTCCCTGTCCTGTGTGATTTTGTCCAAAGTGTGGGTCACGTTCAAATTTTCTGGACCACAACCTCTGTTGACCGTAGCATTTTATATTTCACCAGAAGATGGCAGTGTATAATACTATACTGTACTATACTATACTATACTATACACTGTGAGAATGCCAGGCTGAATGGGTGTGGCCCCCACACATGTCCACCTCACCAAATCTGGACAAAATGTTTGGACACCCCTGGTGTAAAGTGTCCTGTGTGTTTGCATCTTCTTCAATATAACAGTGATGTGTATATTCAGATGTGATCTTCAGTACATAATCAGTTATTTGTATATTCAGATGTGATCTTCACTACATAATCAGTGATGTGTATATTCAGATGTGATCTTCAGAACATAATCAGTGATGTGTATTGTCATGGTCTCCACGGCAACCCCTCCTCTTTGTGTGCTTTTATTTTGAAATCCCTTATTGTGTCTGACTTCATGCCCCACCTTGTACCCCGCCCCCTCCTCATTGTTTTCAGGTGTGTCTCGTTTGGTTCTGTGTTTTATTCAGTGTATTTGTCCTGTGTTTAGTCTTTTGTTATGTGGATTATTGTAAGTTCCACTAGTTTTGATGCTGTGTGTAATCTTGCTGGTCCATGTCTTTAATGTCTTTATGTCTCCCCTGTTCTGTGTATTAATGTTCTCCTTTAGTGTTAGTGGGTGTATTTGGTTACTGTTTGGTTTGTCTTTGTTTTATGTCAGTATATTCTGTGTTGTGTTGGTTATTTTGTTATTAAACTACTTCAGAGTCCACACTTGTGTCCAGCCTACCTTGCCCAAACGTTACATGTATAAACAGACCTTCACTGAGTGCAGGACTCCCTGAAGATCCTCCAGTCTGAACTGGGATGGTGCTGGAACTGGACTTTTCCTGAACTGGAGGAGAGAACAGTGGAAAATACCAACATTATTAACATAATTAACTTTGTATAAAAGGATTTGCAGCTATGAGAACTGCTGTATTCATTTGTTTTTATATACTATACTCTCTCTCTATATATATATATATATATATATATATTAGGGGTGGGACGCGATCAAAAAAATTAATCGAATTAATCGGAAGCTTTGTAATTAATTAATCGAAATTAATCGCATTTTAATCGCATTTCAGTATTTAACATGAGAAATATTAATTTAAGTTTGAATGATGAATGAATCAACGAACATAATCATAAACTTCAACATCTTGTTTATTTTTCCACTAGTCTACTACACAGACCAATAGATGAGTGCAGAAAACAGTTCAGAACACTGGAAATTCTGATGAAAAATGTTGTTTCATTTTGGGAGTTTTGCTCAGGATATTGGAAGAATTGAAGTAAATCAGAAGATGTTTTTAATACCATTTAAGATGGTAGACTTTTTCTTTAATTTCCCAGGCCTCTGCCACAGGCATCTCCATAGTGCCTAGAAGTGGTCTTCTGCATGCTCAAAGCAAATGACTGGATCTTCATCATCTATAATATGAGCTGTCACACCAAGATAATTCTTGTTGCTAACAGAGGTCCAGTGATCTCCAGTCAGAGCCACATTTGTGGCGCTCTTCACAATAACCTGTTTTACTTCCCTTTCCTCATCATACAGCTGCTGGATTTTCTTCGACATTGTCTTTCTGGACGGTAGTTCGTAACTTGCATCAGTTGACGCAATGTGCAGCGCTTCTTGTAAGCGTTTATCTTCGACCACAGAGAGCGAACAACACTGCAAATAATGTGATGCGTCATGTATAAACGCGTGCGGAGTCGCGCGCTATGGCCACTTGCGAAAGTTTAATGCGTTAAATGCGTAAATTTTTTTAGTGCGTTAATTTTCCTGTAATTAATTAATCATAATTAACGCGTTAAAGTCCCACCACTAATAGATATATATATATATATATATATATATATATATATATATAAAGGTTTGGGGCAGGTGTGGGGGAAATACAAAGTAAGAATGCTTTAAAAATAGATGTTAATAGTTTATTTGTTAATTAACAAAATGAATGAAAAGAATCAGTCACGTCTGGCCCTGCCCTCTACCCCTGTGTGGTGTTTTCATGTGTCACGTCTGGCCCCGCCCTCTACCCCTGTGTGGTGTTTTCATGTGTCATGTCTGGCCCCGCCCTCTACCCGTGTGTGGTGCTTTCATGTGTCATGTCTGGCCCCGCCCTCTACCCCTGTGTGGTGTTTTCATGTGTCATGTCTGGCCCCGCCCTCTACCCCTGTGTGGTGCGTGTTCTCTTAGTTCCGCCGTTGTTTTGGTTGCCTTAGTTTTCCTTCTGTTTGTCACACCTTCTGTTTTCCCGCCATATGTTGAGTTTTGTCAGCTGTTCCTGGTTTATCCTTGTGAGTAGTTGGGTTTATATTCCCTGCATGATCGAGTCTTTCCTTGTAGGTCTATGTGTTTATTGTCATGTATCATTTGGTGTAAGTTCACTTGCTCTCATGTTCATGTAAATCTGAGACTCTTCTGCTCACTCACAGCCTGGTTAGTGCTAGTGCACGTGTCCATGTTGTTCTATGTTCTGGTTAGCACTAGTGCATGTGTCCATGTTGTTCTATGTTCTGGTTAGCACTAGTGCATGTGTCCATGTTGTTCTATGGTAGAACTTCCCTAGTCCATGTTTTGTTGAGTATGTGTATCACTGCTTGTTTTTCTGTCGGCTTTAGTGTTCGTAGTATCAAGTGATTTATTCTTTATGTCTATTCTATCTTAGTGCTTGTTGGTTTCTCGTCTTGATGAACATAAGAATACAAAACAACCACGAGTTCCCGTTTAGCATACAACTGTTACCGGTAGTAATAATGCCTCCCAATCCCTCTCCTCTCCCTGTCAGCACAGCTGGGCTTCCAGAGGTTACTGGAGCCCCTGTAAATAAAACGTGTTCAGATCAAATTTGTGTGACCACCCTGTGCCTTGAATTCTTCCAGGTCCACTTGCACAAAGTCAGACATTTTTGTACAGTCAGGAGTCTGATTAATCAATGATACCAAACAGCTGATGATCTTAGAAAGAAGATTTACAACTGTGAGAATTATATTCATGACCTTTGTATATATATAAACCCAGTAATTATAAATAAATATTAACTGTGGTCTCTGATCATCTCAACATTCAGATTCATCTCTTACCTCCATATATAATGGTCACTGGTGCATTAATCTGATTCCCATGAATCTGAGGAGCACATACGTTGCCTCCTGTTTGAGCTGTGATGTTGGTCTGATCTGTGATGTTGGTCTGTACTGGAGTAGATCCCTCCATCTTCTAATCCAGGGGTCGGCAACCCACGGCTCTACAGCCGCATGCAGCTCTTTGGCGCTACCCTAGCAGCTCCCTGGAGCTTTTTCAAAAATGTTTGAAAATGTAAAAAGATGGGGGAGAGAAATGTATTTTTTGTTTTAATATAGTTTTTGTAGGAGACAAACATGACACCAACATTCTTAACGAAATTAAATTTCAACATTTATGTCAACGAAGATTTGCGTCGTATCCTGCGACACACATTTCTATTAGCATTGCGAGAAAGCTCAGCTTGGCCAAAGCCACAAATGGAGCGAAATTGAAAGCCTCCCAACACCCGCGAAACTTGTCTATGACACATGAATGCTCTTCCTGACAATTATAGGAACATGAAGACATGCATTTGGGGTATTATCCATCTTTGGATCAACGTACTTGTGTGAACAGATATTTTCAAACATGAACTACATCAAATCAAAATATCGCACCCGCCTCACAGATGAGAGTTTGCAGTCCTGCATCAAGATTAAAGTTACATCTTACATGCCCGATGTTGAGAAGCTGACCAGTGATGTCAGAAAACAGAAGTCACATTATGTCAGGGTTGCCAACTCTCACGCATTGAGCGTGAGACACACGCATTTGACCGTCTTCACACGCTCTCATGCCACACTTCCGATTTCTCATGCCGAAACAAAATGTAGTTTATTTTTCTCTGATCTACATCTATGATTCAACGAGTTACTAGTTCGCAAACCACTGGCGAACGATCGATCGCGATATAATACTTAATTTGTGTCCATTTTACACCCCATCCCCCCAAAAGATTAAATCTCACTCCAAGTGATCTTGAAAAGTTGGCAAAAGTTGTATCTAACTTAGCCATTTTGATAGTAGGCTAATATAGATACATACATGATGTTGCCTTCATTATAGTGTTGCACGGTATACCGATACTAGAGTAGTATCGCGATACTTCGTCATTAAAAACGGTACTATACCCAGTTTGCTTAGTATCGGTGCTATAGGACTAAGTGCGTTTTTTTTTTTTTTTAAGAGCAGTATTTCCAAAGAGTGCCACACGGGGGCAGTGTGCGCGTACAGCAGTGCAGCGCTTGCCTCCTCTCTGCAGAATAAGAAGAAACCGTGTACGATGGCTGATAATACAAGCAATATTGCGGACCGTCCTCAGCTTGTTGAAAAACTACATGCACGAAGCGAAATATGGAATTATTTGCATACATTTCAGACAGTCATGGCAACCCCGTGGACACATCAAAACCGGTCTGCAAACGGTGCTTTAAAGCTGTACCAACCAAAGGAGCCAATCGATTCTTTTTACATAAAATGCGCTTTCGTTTGACCCACCCAAGGTGCCGTAATGCACAGAACAGTTGGTGGTAATGCTGAAATGGCAGCTAAAACAAACGCAGTGTGTTCGCAGCTCGTCTTAATTAAACAAGGAAAGCAGCAGAAGTGCTGTGTGGAAATACTTTGGATTCGAAGCAGATACAGATGGAAAACCGAAGGACATGAACAAGCCAGTTTGTAGGCGGTGCTTTCGGAACATTTCCACGAAGGGCGCTAAAGCCTGGTTTATACTTGACGCGCCGTGAGCAGCGCGAGGGTCCGCGCGGTAAAAATGATGTAATCGCGGTAGCCTCACGTGCTGTCAATTCGCGAGGTCGTGCACCTCTAGAATTTTGTAACTTAGCGCGCGCCGCAGCGCAATGAACAGTCATGTTTGTAGGATTCATACACCAACAAGGTGGAATTAAAGCACTTGTCACTTTCAAGGTACATTTCAATATTTCCCAGCACGTTAAACTTTAGTTTATTTATACATATACTCGAAATTATTCGCTTTTTTATCACATTATTTAATGGTTGTTTATTTTCAAAACGCCCAATTTTAACGTCTTCACGTTCTCTCATGTTTCGTCCTGGAATTACAAGAGGCTCGTATTTGTTAACGTAATACAAGAGAACGGTTCAGTCAGACAGCTATTTGTTTCAAGCATTTTCAAGCACGCGGACAAGGTGTGCAGACTCGCGCTACGGTCACTCGCGAAAGTTTAAACCTAGCTTAACACAACGAATCTGGCCAAACACCTGAAGGCACGCATATTTGTACAAAACATTCCAAGAGGTTGGTGATTATTCCCATTTCTAGTATTATAGCATACAAAATTATGTGTCCGATTATGGTATCCTAGCAAATGTCATATTCTTGGTTTAAGAGCCGTAAGTGCGACAGCATACAGGGAGAAAAAAAGAGTGATCGTACTACAATGGATCAATCATCTATGAATACTGAACTCTAATACTGAAGTTTTAGTTACTTAAAGAGTTAAAGTTGTTTAAAGTATACTTAAAATACACTTTTTGCACTAGCCTTTTTTAACTTCTAAATGTGAATTCCAGAGTGCACTACTATTATTTATGTTAATTTATATTAATGTGCAATTATTTATTTTTCTGTTTTAATGTGGTAGGGACTACACCTTTTATTTATTTGACATTTGTGAAACAAAATACAATATTCATTTGTTTGTTTATAAAAAATAAATAAAAAGCCTTTAAAACGGAAATGAGCACAGTATCTGACTTTGGTATCGAAAATTGTATTGAATTTCAATACTTTTTAAAGTATCATATCGAAGTTGTAATTCTTAGTATCGTGACAACACTACTTCATTATAAGGCTTATATAAGGCTTTTAATTTTTTGCGGCTCCAGACACATTTGTTTTTTTCGTCCAATATGGCTCTTTCAACATTTTGGGTTGCCGACCCCTGTTCTAATCAAACGTTACTTCACCAACACCACTACACATCAACATATGAGGATGGCATTAAATAAGTTAGTGTATGTGAAACAGCACCACCCAGAGTATGACACAGGTCAGTGTGTCTAACAGTTTGTTTATTCACCGAGATCTGCAGTCAGCATTATTAAATAGTAAACAAACAGCAAATTATATTTTTATATTTTTTTATATAGGATATGTTTGTAGATGGTTGGCTGTGAGCAGGTTCATATTATTAGTCCACAGTTCAATCCCATAATAAAGGTTCTTTCACATACAAATACATTAATTCAGAACCCATCAAATGATGTTTCCAGTAATCTTTTAAATTTAAGATTAGAGAAAAAACTGAACTGGTAAATAAATTTACTGATGACGGTCTACCACTCCATTAGCTCCTCCCCTAATGATGATGATATATCTCTCCTCATTAGCTCCTCCCCTAATGATGATGGTATATCTCTCCTCATTAGCTCCTCCCCTACTGATGATGGTGTAACTCTCCTCATTAGCTCCTCCCCTACTTATGATGATATAACTTTCCTCATTAGCTCCTCCTCCTCCTCCATACTCCACTGTATATACACTGTACTGCAGGAGTGGCCAACCTGTGGCTTGCGAGCCGCATGCGGCTCTTTGCCTGGTTTCATGCGGCTCCCCAGCCGGTCCGCGCGCTCACCTGCATAAACGGTCTGTGCCAGGTCCCGGTTACCTCATCACCTCTGAGGGCGACACACTATGTTCCTGCTGCGCGGTCTGTTTACAAGCCTAGCGAGCCGCTAATACTTTTAAAACACGCATTTGACTGTCTTCACACGAGTTACTAATTCGCCAACTACTGGCGATCGATCGATCGCGATATAATACTTATTTTTTGTCCATTACACACGTCAACAATCTACGCTCGCCACCCCCCCATGTCCATGTACGATGTGGCTCTTTGCCATAACACAATAAAAAAAAGTGGCTCTTGGTCTCTGACGGGTTGGCCAACCCTGCTGTACTGTATCATACTGTATATACTGAATATACTCTGTACTGTACCATACTGTATGTACTCTGTACTGTGTCATACTGTCTGTACTGTATAATACAGTATGATACAGTTCAGAGTACATGCAGTATTGTAATGTTCTAGCCACATGCAGATAAGTGGACAAACACAAAAGCTGAGAGAACAAGGGTTTATTGGCCTTTTCAGAGTCTTTCTCTACTGAAGGGACACAAGGGGACACATAGCCAATCTGTAAAGAAGAATTACACTGATGCTTAGGGCACAGTGGCATACAAACCAGCCAGATTAACACTAAACACAATAACTTTCAGTACAAATAGTGACATACAAACCAGCCAGATTAACACTAAACACAATAACTTTCAGTACAAATAGTGACATACAAACCAGCCAGATTAACACTAAACAGAATAACTTTCAGTACAAATAGTGACATACAAACCAGCCAGATTAACACTAAACAGAATAACTTTCAGTACAAATAGTGACATACAAACCAGCCAGATTAACACTAAACACAATAACTTTCAGTACAAATAGTGACATACAAACCAGCCAGATTAACACTAAACACAATAACTTTCAGTACAAATAGTGACATACAAACCAGTCAGATTAACACTAAACACAATAACTTTCAGTACAAATAGTGACATACAAACCAGCCAGATTAACACTAAACACAATAACTTTCAGTACAAATAGTGACATACAAACCAGCCAGATTAACACTAAACACAATAACTTTCAGTACAAATAGTGACATACAAACCAGCCAGATTAACACTAAACACAATAACTTTCAGTACAAATAGTGACATACAAACCAGTCAGATTAACACTAAACACAAAACTTTCAGTACAAATAGTGACATACAAACCAGCCAGATTAACACTAAGCAGAATAACTTCCAGTACAAATAGTGACATACAAACCAGCCAGATTAACACTAAACAGAATAACTTTCAATACAAACACGTGAAGAGACTTAATAGACAGTACGATAGACACCAGTGATCAGTTATGACAAGTACACATTGGAACAGACACCAGGCAGCATATTAAACATTTAGGACAAACGAACACCGAAACAGACTAAAGGTAGAGACAACAGAAACTAAGAGTAACACACAAGACAAGCGCACAAAACGTAGAGGGGAAACAGGACAAATCTAACGACTTACCTAATCTACCGACTTCACTGAAGAACACAAGGGGCACCAGGCTGTAGGAACTAAACAACACAGAGGAAAACAGAACACAAAACTGATAGAGAGGACAGAGAGGGACTAAAACACAAACCGGAATACAAAGGGAATAAATACAGAAGCAAGAGTCCAGGAAACTGTCAAACAGAGGAAACGCAACAGGAGAACTATGAGCGTCCAGGCTGGAGTGAGAATGAGGGGATTAAATACACAATAAAGTACGACGCAGAAGTTGGTTACTTGTTATTCGCAGTTTCAGATTCATTTGGTTACTTATTGGCTTTGGTTACAGCTCTTTATTCGATGGCTAGTTGGTTCCTTATTCAAAAAGGTTGTGTTCACGATGCGTGTTTGCTGCGCACTTTGTTTAAAAGAGGTAGATTAAACAAACAAGCATAGGAGCATACATTTAAGAGGTTATTGTTTCCCATACTGATTTTGTGAATGTAGAAAAAAACATTAAAATATAATGAAAGCATTTACACCATTTGTAAAATGGTTTCTATTTCAAGTCGTTCCAATTGTATGCAATTTGTACATGATGATTGAATTCGTCAGCATTTCTAACGTAAGGAAACATATTCTTAGATTTGAAAACTAAAAACACAGAAATGCTGTTCTAGAACACAAATAATCGGAAGAAGAAATACCAGCACACAACATGGCATATTGAGCAGTGGGCATATAGGTGAACAAATTTAAAGGGGCAGTTTCAGAGGCTTATTGAAGACCTTATTGGGCAACACGGTGGCTTGGTGGTTAGCACGTTTGCCTCTCAGCACTGGGCTCTTGGGTTCAAGTCCCTATCTGAGTGGAGTTTCCATGTTCTATCGGTGTGGGTTTCCTCCGGGATCTCCGGTTTCCTCCCACAGTCCAAAGACATGGAGGTTAGGTAAATTGGCCTCCCTGATTCTCTGACAAAAAAATAAAAATTCTCCCTGAGTGTGTCTGTGTGTCTTCATGTTCAATGAAAGCAGTTGTCTGAATGTGTGTGTGCTTGTATGTCCAGTGGTGGATGGTGCTCTGTCACTAGGGTCTGTCCTCTCTCCCCTTCCTGCACCCCATTCAGTCCCCCAGGGGCTGTGGATCCCGGTAGAGAGTACGCTGTGTGTGATTGGCTGCCGCTTCTCGCCGGTGTGTGATTGGTTGTGTAAGAGTTGTACCTGTGTTAAAATTGTAAAGCGACCTTGAGTACCTAGAAAGACGCTATATAAATTGAACATTCATTCATTATTGATGGTGGGCCAGAGAAATAACAAATGCATCATGAAGATCAGGTCACTCCTTAAGAGAGGAACCTGATTTTAGCCTGATCCAACATCATTTATACCTCAAATCTATCTGGAAACACGGCATATTGAGTAGGTAAGCGCACAGGTGAAATGATTCAGAGGGCAAATTTCAGAGGCTTTCTGTATGCCTATAAGGCATCGGGCCAGACAAGCAACACATGCATCATACATAACACGTTACTATCTGTAAGAGGAACCTGATTATGTGTGATGTGTTTGCCTCCATAATGTGACACCGGGACAGAGGCAGCAGGAGGCAGAGGCTGTGAGCGAAAGACTTTATTATCCATACTTAGAATAACACAAATACTCAGGACACTTGGCAGGACAATGTGGTTGAAATTCTGTAACCTTTAAATGGTGAGCACAATTAAAGTCAGAAGCAGTTAGGTAAGATAATAAAGTACAATGATTTTTTTAACAAAGTATGGATTAATCCAGAGATGTCAGTTACATACACACAAGGCGTCTGTCGCAGAGAGCTAATTCCCCTCTCCAAACTCTCATCTCTTATACTTTAATCATCAATACACACAGTGTCCACGAGGTGAACATGAGGTGATTCACTAAGTGTGATTGGGTAAACATGACATAATTAACACTGATTTGACAGATGTATATTAGCCTCTCCCCCCGCATGCCCCCTCCACACTCAGCATCCACGTGATGGCGTGATGGACTGAGTCTCGCCGTGGTCCCTTCCATGTTTAGGAACATCAGAGGAACATCAGATTAGGAGAAAGCCGAGGACGTCCAGAGAGAATAAAATACACTTCTGAGGCCTACTGAAGCTATGATTAACACACATATATGCAAAGAGCCCTAACACATCTAATGTGTTTAATATATACTAATAAAGCCTGGCATAAAGCGAAATCATAAAATTCCCATCACATGTAATATGACCTCTCTTTCTCTGGTGGGTCAGAACCCTTGCAGCAGCGTTCTGAACTCACTCTCCACGAATTCAACCACTCTGGAGCACCGTGAAGATTTGGATGGTATATTCACATATATAGACAACTGCTTTGATAGAATTATCATGAGCAATGCAGGTAAGACGCCATCGACTAAGAGGAGCCGTGCCGAAGCTTCCCCAGGAGCGGCCACCCCACACACCTTTAGCACAGCGGATATTCTGGAGTCTATCAACACCAAACTGGCCAGGTTTGACGCGCACCTGGCGCTGGTGGAAATTCTCCACCAAGAGTTTCAGGCCTTGCGTGAGTCAGTGGAGTTCAGCCAGCAGCAAGTAGAGGCACTCGCTGCAGAAAACACGGTTCTTAGAGAGTCGGTGAAATCGCTCACCGAGGGAATGACCCAACTCTCGGAAGAAAACAAAAAAAATCTAAGAAACGGTCATCGATCTCCAGTCTCGTAGCATGAGAGACAATTTATTATTTTCAGGTATTCTGGAGAAGGCAGACGAAGACCCCGAGACTATGGTAAAAACATTTATACAAAATCACTTGAAAATCTCAGAGGCCACCATCAAAAACATCAGTTTTCACCACGTTCACCGCCTGGGGGGGAAGCGGCCAGATGTGCGAAGACCCAGACCGATCGTGGCCAAGTTTGAACACTACAAACATAAAGAACTGCTAAAGAGCCGCGGCCGGGAGCTGAAAGGAACCAACTTCAGCATCAACGACCAGTTCCCCAAAGAAATCCTGGAGCGACGCAAGGTCTTGTTCCCCATCCGCAAGAGTTTCATTCAAGCAGGTTCCCGGGCTGTAATCTCAGTGGACAAACTACGTGAACGGTCAACTTTACCGCGACACAAACAACACCATGGCTGTTCTAAACAGGTGAACTGTATCAACACCGACACCGACGCCAACTCTTTATGACACATTACTTTTCGCCTAGAACAATAAGACATGTCCAAGTTTAAATAACTAATGCCGGTCTAATTAGCATTGTACCGTATGCTTTCCTTCATAAGTCCTAATTGTTCACTCTTTTTTTTATGTATATGCACTTTTCAGTCACCTTTTCCCTTTCCCTCTCCGTTTCTCTTTCTACACTCACCCAGCGATTTGTTCACCCACTTTCAAGACTGCAATGTGTTGTATGCGCACACACACAAAGGCAGGAATACAAAACAGACACACACATAGACATACAGCACAATCTCACACTAACACACAGGAGACACACACACACACGACCGATTCATGCTGGCACAGACACATACACACAGACATATAGCGCAGACACATACACGAAACATACAACACAGGCATACAACACAGATGTGCAACACACACACCTTTAACAACCATCCAACACTCAAACAAGTAGTTTTAACATTAGTTCACTGAAGTTCGTCACATGGAATGTACGTGGAACTGGTTCGAGGGAAAACAGATTGAAAACTTTTAATCGGCTAAACGACTTACAAGCAGATATTGTCTTTCTACAGGAAACACATATGTCCAAAACACCTACATACACACTGACCTCTCCTCAGTTCCCACATTCGTACTCAGCCTGTTACAACTCAAAACAAAGGGGGGTGGCCATATTAATTAACAAAAGGATAAGCTTTTCCATTAGCAACAATATAACAGATCCAGATGGTAGATACATAATACTTAACCTGTCCATTCTAAATATGCGTTTATGTATTGCTAACATATATGGACCAAATGTTGACGACCCCTCCTTTTTCCACAATATTTTCACTGCACTCTCTGATCACTCTGACACCAAACTAATAATAGGAGGAGACTTCAACTTGGTACTTGATCCAGATATTGACAGGCTCAGTACAGCAGTGAGTCAAAGGAACTGGCAGTCTGCAGACACCCTAAAACAATATATGAACGATTTTGGCCTCTCTGATCACCCCACATCACATCACCCCACTCTCCGGGATTACACCTTCTTTTCGGCAGTACACCACTCACATTCTTGTTTAGACAACTTCTTAGTTAGCAATTCCATTATGACAGATGTCACAGACACCCATATTCATCCTATCACTATCAGTGACCATGCACCGACCGGTCTGTCTCTCTTTGACACAGAAAAGAACCACACCAGCAACTAGGAACTGGAGATTAAATACATCATTACTTAAGGAACAAGATTTCATTAATTACTTCAAAAAAGAATGGGCAACATATTTAGAATATAACGATCTACCAGGAACCTCACCGTGTGTTCTTTGGGAAGCAGGGAAGGCAGTAATGCGGGGGAAAATAATATCCTACTGCACACATAAGAAAAAGACAGAAAAAACACTGGTATTAGAATTGGAAGAAAAATTAAAATCTTTAGAAGCTGCCCATGCTGCTTCACCACAAGAATACACACTAAACAAGCTGAGGAAACTCAAACTGGAATTAAATGAAACAAACGATAAAAATACACAATTTTTACTGCAAAGGCTGTGTTGACAGAATTTTCAACATGGCAATAAATCTTTTACTTTAAATCTTTTACTTTTACTAACTGTCACTCTCCGTCGCTCTTTTCCGAGTATCTCTCAGAGTATCTTTATACTCTCTTTATACTATCTTTATACCTTTATACTCTCCGAGTATCTTTTCTTACAGAGAGACCCCGGTTGTTGTGATGGAGAATTTCCACAACAATTTTGGCGACCCAGATGGGACCTCCTGAGTGAAGATCTGGCTCTTCAGAGGTACTTCATCAGTGTGAATTGTGGTTTTAGATGCCTGCTGTGCTGCAGGTCACTCAGACGCCATAGTGTATATCCACGCTTCGTGGATTAACATAAGGAAGAGAGTAGAGCCGCTGATACTAAGACAGGATAGTCTAGTATCATAAGATCTCAGTTGCAGTGAGGCTGGCTGAGCACTTATGGTGACGACCATAAATAGCGTAAGGGGATAACTAGACGAGGGTCATTATTAGTCTAGGGAAAATCATACCAGTACGTGAAGAATTAGGCGCCCAGCACAGTAGTTTGTGGCGAGTTCAGCACAAAATCAGGCCTAAATTTAATCCCAAATTACATAAAGTCTCTCTGTAAGAACTGAAAAAATAGGGAACAGAAACACAAAACACAGTAAGGGGAAGCCTGAAGATGTTGCAATAAAATACACACCACCCCAATGTAAACACACCACAATGTTAATTTTATGATAACTTATTATGGCTCAGAAAGTGTTGAACAGTTTTCAAAATTGATTTTGCATTTTGGTTTTCCAGCCAAAGGGTCACTTAGCTTAGAACATTTAAAAGTGCTAAGGGATAGACTGGCTGGAGGGGAAAAACAAGCCTGTCCACACACAACCACCAACATCACAAGAAGAGTGACGGGTCCACGAACAACTACCAACTCCACAAGAAGAGCAGCAGAGCCAGAAACCTGCCTGTGTAGATGCCTGTGTAGATGCCTGTGTAGATGCCTGTGTAGATGCCTGTGTAGATGCCTGTGTAGATGCCTGTGTAGAAGCCTGTGTAGAAGCCTGTGTAGATGCCTGTGTAGATGCCTGTGTAGAAGCCTGTGTAGATGCCTGTGTAGATGCCTTGTAGAAGCCTGTGTAGAAGCCTGTGTAGAAGCCTGTGTAGATGCCTTGTAGATGCCTGTGTAGAAGCCTGCCTACAGCGAGGACGACACAGAGAGTGAGCAGGAAACAGGAGAAGAGCAAGGCCGCGGGCTCACACAGACAGGGGCCAAGTTTCACAACACAGGCCTCATCAGAAAGAAAAAACAGAAGAAGGAGAGACGAGAGGTCCACCAGATGCCGATGGTGGAGGTGGCAGGCCACAACAGACTCATGTTGGTCCACCGCCCATGGACTATGTCAGACATAATAATAATAATAATAATAATAATAATAATAATAATTTTATTTATGAGCGCCTTTCAGGATACTCAAGGACACTTTACATAGTGTACATAACTTAAGACATAGCACATGCTAAATAAATTAAATCAATAAAATACATTACAATTAAAATTAATTAAGAAATTATATAAGCAATCTCAAAAAGAAACGTTTTAAGTGCTTCTTAAAAACATTAATTGATTGGCAAGAGCGGAGATACAAAGGGATAGAGTTCCATAACACTGAAAGCTCTTTGACCGTACATGCACAGTTTAGTGGAAGGAACTGAGAGCAGATGAGCATCAGCAGACCAGAGAGAGGGAGAAGGACAGTATCTGGACAGACCAGAGAGAGCGAGAAGGACAGTATCTGGACAGACCAGAGAGAGCGAGAAGGACAGTATCTGGACAGCAGACTAGAGAGAGCGAGAAGGACAGTATCTGGACAGACCAGAGAGAGCGAGAAGGACAGTATCTGGACAGACCAGAGAGAGCGAGAAGGACAGTATCTGGACAGACTAGAGAGAGGAAGAAGGACAGTATCTGGACAGACCAGAGAGAGCGAGAAGGACAGTATCTGGACAGCAGACTAGAGAGAGCGAGAAGGACAGTATCTGGACAGACCAGAGAGAGCGAGAAGGACAGTATCTGGACAGACCAGAGAGAGCGAGAAGGACAGTATCTGGACAGACTAGAGAGAGGAAGAAGGACAGTATCTGGACAGACCAGAGAGAGTGAGAAGGACAGTATCTGGACAGACCAGAGAGAGTGAGAAGGACAGTATCTGGACAGACCAGAGAGAGCGAGAAGGACAGTATCTGGACAGACCAGAGAGAGCGAGAAGGACAGTATCTGGACAGACTAGAGAGAGGAAGAAGGACAGTATCTGGACAGACCAGAGAGAGTGAGAAGGACAGTATCTGGACAGACCAGAGAGAGTGAGAAGGACAGTATCTGGACAGACCAGAGAGAGCGAGAAGGACAGTATCTGGACAGACTAGAGAGAGGAAGAAGGACAGTATCTGGACAGACTAGAGAGAGCGAGAAGGACAGTATCTGGACAGACCAGAGAGAGCGAGAAGGACAGTATCTGGACAGACTAGAGAGAGCGAGAAGGACAGTATCTGGACAGACTAGAGAGAGCGAGAAGGACAGTATCTGGACAGACCAGAGAGAGCGAGAAGGACAGTATCTGGAGAGACTAGAGAGAGCGAGAAGGACAGTATCTGGACAGACCAGAGAGAGCGAGAAGGACAGTATCTGGACAGACTAGAGAGAGCGAGAAGGACAGTATCTGGACAGCAGACCAGAGAGAGCGAGAAGGACAGTATCTGGACAGCAGACCAGAGAGAGCGAGAAGGACAGTATCTGGACAGACCAGAGAGAGCGAGAAGTACAGTATCTGGACAGACTAGAGAGCGAGAAGGACAGTATCTGGACAGCAGACCAGAGAGAGCGAGAAGGACAGTATCTGGACAGCAGACTAGAGAGAGCGAGAAGGACAGTATCTGGACAGCAGACTAGAGAGAGCGAGAAGGACAGTATCTGGACAGACTAGAGAGAGTGAGAAGGACAGTATCTGGACAGACTAGAGAGAGCGAGAAGGACAGTATCTGGACAGACCAGAGAGAGCGAGAAGGACAGTATCTGGACAGACTAGAGAGAGCGAGAAGGACAGTATCTGGACAGACCAGAGAGAGCGAGAAGGACAGTATCTGGACAGACTAGAGAGAGCGAGAAGGACAGTATCTGGACAGCAGACCAGAGAGAGCGAGAAGGACAGTATCTGGACAGCAGACCAGAGAGAGCGAGAAGGACAGTATCTGGACAGACCAGAGAGAGCGAGAAGTACAGTATCTGGACAGACTAGAGAGCGAGAAGGACAGTATCTGGACAGCAGACCAGAGAGAGCGAGAAGGACAGTATCTGGACAGCAGACTAGAGAGAGCGAGAAGGACAGTATCTGGACAGACTAGAGAGAGCGAGAAGGACAGTATCTGGACAGCAGACTAGAGAGAGCGAGAAGGACAGTATCTGGACAGCAGACTAGAGAGAGCGAGAAGGACAGTATCTGGACAGCAGACTAGAGAGAGCGAGAAGGACAGTATCTGGACAGACCAGAGAGAGCGAGAAGGACAGTATCTGGACAGACTAGAGAGAGCGAGAAGGACAGTATCTGGACAGACCAGAGAGAGCGAGAAGTACAGTATCTGGACAGACTAGAGAGAGAGAAGGACAGTATCTGGACAGACCAGAGAGAGCGAGAAGGACAGTATCTGGACAGCAGACCAGAGAGAGCGAGAAGGACAGTATCTGGACAGCAGACTAGAGAGAGCGAGAAGGACAGTATCTGGACAGACCAGAGAGAGTGAGAAGGACAGTATCTGGACAGACCAGAGAGAGCGAGAAGGACAGTATCTGGACAGACCAGAGAGAGCGAGAAGGACAGTATCTGGACAGACTAGAGAGAGGAAGAAGGACAGTATCTGGACAGACCAGAGAGAGTGAGAAGGACAGTATCTGGACAGACCAGAGAGAGTGAGAAGGACAGTATCTGGACAGACCAGAGAGAGCGAGAAGGACAGTATCTGGACAGACTAGAGAGAGGAAGAAGGACAGTATCTGGACAGACTAGAGAGAGCGAGAAGGACAGTATCTGGACAGACCAGAGAGAGCGAGAAGGACAGTATCTGGACAGACTAGAGAGAGCGAGAAGGACAGTATCTGGACAGACCAGAGAGAGTGAGAAGGACAGTATCTGGACAGACTAGAGAGAGCGAGAAGGACAGTATCTGGACAGACCGGAGAGAGCGAGAAGGACAGTATCTGGACAGCAGACCAGAGAGAGCGAGAAGGACAGTATCTGGACAGACTAGAGAGAGTGAGAAGGACAGTATCTGGACAGACTAGAGAGAGCGAGAAGGACAGTATCTGGACAGACCAGAGAGAGCGAGAAGGACAGTATCTGGACAGACTAGAGAGAGCGAGAAGGACAGTATCTGGACAGACCAGAGAGAGCGAGAAGGACAGTATCTGGACAGACTAGAGAGAGCGAGAAGGACAGTATCTGGACAGCAGACCAGAGAGAGCGAGAAGGACAGTATCTGGACAGCAGACCAGAGAGAGCGAGAAGGACAGTATCTGGACAGACCAGAGAGAGCGAGAAGTACAGTATCTGGACAGACTAGAGAGCGAGAAGGACAGTATCTGGACAGCAGACCAGAGAGAGCGAGAAGGACAGTATCTGGACAGCAGACTAGAGAGAGCGAGAAGGACAGTATCTGGACAGACTAGAGAGAGCGAGAAGGACAGTATCTGGACAGCAGACTAGAGAGAGCGAGAAGGACAGTATCTGGACAGCAGACTAGAGAGAGCGAGAAGGACAGTATCTGGACAGCAGACTAGAGAGAGCGAGAAGGACAGTATCTGGACAGACCAGAGAGAGCGAGAAGGACAGTATCTGGACAGACTAGAGAGAGCGAGAAGGACAGTATCTGGACAGACCAGAGAGAGCGAGAAGTACAGTATCTGGACAGACTAGAGAGAGAGAAGGACAGTATCTGGACAGACCAGAGAGAGCGAGAAGGACAGTATCTGGACAGCAGACCAGAGAGAGCGAGAAGGACAGTATCTGGACAGCAGACTAGAGAGAGCGAGAAGGACAGTATCTGGACAGACCAGAGAGAGCGAGAAGTACAGTATCTGGACAGACTAGAGAGAGAGAAGGACAGTATCTGGACAGACCAGAGAGAGCGAGAAGGACAGTATCTGGACAGCAGACCAGAGAGAGCGAGAAGGACAGTATCTGAACATACTAGAGAGAGCGAGAAGGACAGTATCTGGACAGCAGACCAGAGAGAGCGAGAAGGACAGTATCTGGACAGACCAGAGAGAGCGAGGACAGTCAAAGAGGTCATGCGACAGATGGACAACCCTAGAGATGTGGGCGGGGAGAAGTTCGCCAGGCAGGTCCACCAGTGATGCCAAGAATTTAGACCTAACACCGGCGAGTGGAGAAGACTGCTGAGGGCTCACCTGAGCCTTGACTGGGGTAAGGTGGGTGGAGACTGGCCACAGGAGGATTTGAGAATGACAAACCCTGAATGGGGGGATGGTGAAAATGTACAATACTGAGCAGCCATGGAGCAGTTGAAGGGCCACATTAAAATGGCCTTCCTACTGCACCCTGATCCAGTTAGAGTGGCAAGATGCCGACAGGACGATGATGAGACTGTGGAATCATACTTGGATAGACTAGTAGTGCTCCATGAAAGGTATTGTGGCATTGAAAACCCTGGAGAAATGGCCAGAGAAGATGGAGTTCCACATGTATAGGAGACCCTGCTCTGCACAACTTTCCTGAGTGGACTGGTGCCCACCTTGCAGAAATCTGTAAAGAAATTATGCATAGGATGGGAAACAGCCCCTATGGTGAAGCTCCTCTCACATGCTCCCCACGCAGAGAACACAGCAAAGCAGAGGAGGAAGGTGGGGGCCGCCACCCGGAAACCATGGGTGGGCCCTGAGGCAAGCAAGACCTGGAGATATATGGTGGAGCTGTGGAGGAGCTGGACATTTTGCAAAGGACTGTCCCAATGTTGCGGGGGGAGTGCCCGGGGGTACGGATCAGTCCAACTGACTAAGCCACAATCAAGAACTGGTGAGACTGGACAGTGCAGGTAAGACACAATTAGTTTTCAATGATGCACACACCACACATATTGATACATTCCAACTGGCAGGAATGAGGAATAAAAAAGACAGGGATGTTGATATGTGTTTTGTTAAATATAACACTGAAACGTTTAAAGAGATGTCCATGATTTCAGAATCAGAATCTCTTTATTTCACCAGGTATGTTATTTGTCTTGGTGAGAGCAACACATGTATGACATGTAACACGTGAACACTGTTGACAAACATAACTCTAAAAGGTACAATACACAATAAATAGACTCTAGAATACAGTTAAGTACTAGAAAAAAGAGTGTAGACAAAAAGACATAAATAAGACAATATAAAATGTAAAATATAAAATCTGTACTGTACACATGTGAGTATGAATATGTGAGTATGAATATATATATGTATCCAGATGTTCCTGAGGTAGGTTTATGTTTAATAATGTTGTAGGATGATGTTAACATTGTACAGCTGTGCAAATTAGCATTAGCGCAAGTGAGCGACATGTCCTGTTCAATGCAGTTAAGTCCAGTTGGTTTAAAGACTCAAGAGTCCGCTGTGGTTGAGGAGAGCTACAGCTCTGGGAAAGAAGCTGTTAGCATGTCGTGTTGTGCTGGTTTTAATGGTCCTTAGTCTTCTACCAGAGGGGATCGTCTGGAAGAGATGATGTCCAAGATGTGAGGGGTCAGTTGTGATTTTGCGAGCGCGTTTCTTCACCCTACTCTCTAAACCCAAATTAGTTGACTTTACTAGAAAATTGCGTGGAAACCCGTTGCCTTAAATTACTTAAGTTTTTGCACAAAGAGAAACTAAAGAAGTTAAGTTGTATTAGCATAGACTCTTAAGTGGATGCAATGGACAAATCAAGTTTTCATTAGTGGTCTTTACTCTAGTTCACATACAATTATAACAATATTGTGGCGTGGTGTAGGAAGGAGAGTTAGCAAACAGACCCATTGCAACACAACAAGGCTTTTTTAAATTCAATTTGCCTCAGCAACCTACTCACGCAAGAGACCACGATCACGCAGAACAGACTTAATTTAGACACGAAACATGAGGGAATGGCAATAACACGACAACACTACACAAACATGGCATGGAATAATTCACACAGTACAACTACATAAACTGATGAAGGGAAACTTAAACCAATGCACATAATCAAGTACACAATCAATCAACACATGCATAGACATCACATTAACAGAGAACGATACCGGAGTCGCAGAGACTCATGGGAAGTAGCGCCGTCCCCCATTGGACCGAAGCTTCAATATAAAAAATATATAACATTATTAGTTAAAATTAGCCATAAACTCCAAACCGTCAGAACACATATTTCAACGCTACGGTTATAATTAAACTATGATCGGACAGGAATGCCAGACACATGTTCTAACGCTATATGAACCGATAAGAATATATTAGCGTTAGCTAAATAAGTTACATGCACTGAAAGCTTACAACATTGCAAATACTCATTTGAAGAAACACTGATTTCAAAACTCATACATTTGGGCTGCAGCGGGGTGATAACGAAAGGTTCTTCAAACAATATGCACAACCAGAACAACTCTTCATGCGCACTGTGCAGTGGTCCGATTCAAACAAGCCCCACCCCTACCAATCATAAACTTAACATATTAAGTTATCTTTATTTAACATGATCATTGGAATGCCTATTTCATCTCAATAATGATAACAACTAGTTTTATTTAGTAATGGCAATGTTTTTTTACAAAACATGAAATAATAATTAGGCCTAATGATTACTAAAATAATTTATTAAAACCAGGTTTACAGTGTACATACATCTTCACCCTACATCCTGTTTGTCTGCGTGCTGTGGCCGCAGCAGAGAAGGTGGTGGCGGCATCCTGAGACATTGTGGGCTATTCTACACTGACCTTGCTAGTCCCACACTCCGTTTCACTTCTGCTTCTTGAAAAGAAGACGTCACACTTGTCCACTCAGCGATGGCTGAAATACAACACTGTGTTGCTTGACATTCCCAACATAATTATTCAAAGATGCACTGTCCTTAACCCCGCTACACTCTTGCCTACAGAGGAGGATGGTGAACCACATGACTGAGTTGCTGTGACTAATATGTTGTACTCCCCTAGGTTGGATCTCAAGGAGGAGCCCCTGGAGAATCTGGATTGTATTTTCTTTGTGGATGGGTCAACATCCAGGGATCCCAGCACTGGGCTGAACAGAGTGGGTTGGGCCGTGGTGCCCCCCTCCAATTTGGTAGACTCAGGGCCCCTACCTCACCATCTCTCTGCGCAAGCCGCAGAGCTGTATGCCCTGACACAGGCGTGCAAATCGGCTGAGGGCAAGTCTGTTACGATCTACACCGACAGCAGGTATGCGTTCGGGGTAGTTCATGATTTTGGGGCGATTTGAAAACACCATAATGTTCTCACTAGTTCAGGGACCTGATTGCACACCACAAGCGTGTGCTCGATCTCCTGGATGTTCTCCAATAGCCGTCTGCTGTTGCTGTGTGTAAATGTGTGCCGGCCACTCTAACGGCGTTGACTCTGTTTCTAGAGGGAACCTGCGGATGCAGCTGCCAAGAAAGCTGCTCAACAGCCGCGAGAGCAAGTTCCTCTTTTGACCTTGAACTCACCCCCTCCCTCTCACTCACAGACTTACAACGCACAGCTACACAGGAGGAGAAGGCGGCTTGGAGGAAAGCTGGCTGTGCTTTTCAGGACAGTGTGTGGCGCTGCCCCTCGGGCCAGCCATGCTTGCCAAAGTTCTTGTTTCCTTATTATGCTAAGTTGACTCATGGGAAAGCTCATGTGTCAAAAGGGGGGATGATTGATCAGTTACAATCTCATTGGTTCACACAGGGTTTTGCTATCTATGCTCAGAAGTTTTGTCAGCAATGCGTGATATGTGCACAACACACTGTGGGGAGAGGAACACAGATGCAACAAGCAGCACACCCAACACCTGAGAAACCATTTGATCACTTGCAGATGGATTTTGTGGAAGTCACGCCAAGTGAAGGAAATAAGTATTGTCTGATAATAGTGGACATGTTCTCAAAGTGGGTTGAGGTTTTTCCCACAGCAAAACAAGATTTGGATGCTGTAGCCAAGGCCCTGGTAAAAGAAATAATTCCTAGGTGGGGCATTCCAAGTAAAATAACTAGTGATAATGGAACCCCTTTCGTCAGTGGCGCTCTAAGCAAAGCATGTGCAGAAACTGGTCTGGGGTGAACTAAGGTCCTCCCTATTGTGCTCATGCAAATGAGAATGCAGGTAAGACCGAATCACGACCTGAGCCCGTTTGAGATTTTGTTTGGCAAACCTCCAAACACCGGTGTGGGTCCGGTGAAGGCACAGGCTGACAGCATTGTGGGCTGTGAGGATGCAATGTTAAATTACTGTGTACAACTCTCCTCTAATCTGAAATCTGTCCACAAGCAGGTCAGAGAGGCACTTCCTGAACCAGCCACTGGCCTGCTGCACAACATCCAGCCCGGAGAGTGGGTGGTGATGAAGGACTTCAGGAGAGCGAGGTGGAACAACCTGAGGTGGAGAGGACCTTTCCAAGTCCTCCTGGTGACCCAGACGGCTGTGAAGGTGACAGGACGAGCTACGTGGGTCCACGCAAGGGCATGAGGGTGAAGGACACAGAATAGGGAAGAAGAGATCCAGAAGTGGGGTCATCTGCTGGCAAGCGGTTTCTGTGATAATAGGAGCCACTGTCATTGCAGGACTTACTACATGTTACGCTGGAAGGAGGAGGCACGACGAGCGTCGAACAGTGCAACATAAAACTTTAGACAAAGACGAGCACAAGACATTGCGCGAACTCACATTAAATAGGTGATTAACACATACCCTCGTGATCTCGAGACAAGGCACAGGTGCAACTACAAACATGCTCACAAATGATCCACACCCACGGAACTACATACATGGACATAACGGCACGCAGACGACATAACGACACGCCCACAGGGAAGGGTCCGGAGTGGTCACCGTGACACTACAGCTATATTGTGGATCGCGCAGGAGAAAGTGGAAGTGAGAAGCGCGGGCCGGTGGTTACGCAACCCTAAGATTAACCACTTCTGGAAATATGCCAACTTCACTGTGAAGGAAACATAGACGAACATACACAAAATGTGCATAGTGTGTGCTCTGTTGCCACACACACACTGCGGAGAGGCCATTTGTTTATTCCATTGCAACTAGCACCTGGGACGCAACAGTTAAGGCCTAGAGGTCAATAGATGACGTAGGCTACAAGAGAACAGAGAAATTCCTTGTGAATCACCCAACCCCCAAAGCAGGATTAGAGATAGTGTGGCCTGGGGCGAAGACCCGTTTCACTTTGTGTGTTTACAGGAACGATAGTAATGGGAGGAGCCCCGACAGTGAGAGCCAGATTGAGTGTGTGGAAAAGCCTGATGGGGAGAGGAGTGTTTCTACACAGCAGGCCTGTCGCTGTCCCAGAGAGGGTTGAGCAGCGAGCAGTGTGTAAATTCAGTGAATCTGAAAGGATGGAACGACCCCCACCTGGCGGAGGCCAGACCAACGTTTAATACAGACTGTAAGTTGTGGATCCCGGATTGGTATTGGTGGTGCAGAAGTCAGTTGTATCTATTTCTGCCAAGAATGCAAAGAGGAACATGTGCACTGGTGGCAGTGGAGGCACATTTGAAGGTCATCACCACGTACGAGCCTCCAAAGAGAAGTAGGTTTCCGAGGGCGAATGTGCAGACTGTTCCTGAGGAGTACAGACTGACCAGCGAGTTCCAGCGATTCATAGAAATAATGTTATCGATGTACGGAGTGGGCAGCGTCCGCAGGGACTTGAATAGAGTACATTATAGACTGGCAACATTTGTGAACAGAACTATTGCTGCAACAGAAGGCATCAAGACCGAGCTGACTGCACTAAGAATGATGTCAGAACAGAACAGGATGGCACTGGACATAATCCTCGCCAAAGAAGGAGGAGTGTGTGCCATGGTAGGAGACCGATGTTGTACTTATATACCTGCTAATGATGAGTCCACAGGAAACATCACCATTGCTGTGGGAAGGATGAAGGAAGTAGCTGCAGGACTGAAGCGAGATGAGCAGAGAGCTGTGTCGGCGTGGTGGACATCTTGGAGAGCGTGGCTCATCGCAGCTACGCCCATGGTCGTGGTAGGCGTGGCTCTGCTCTGATGTGGACCAATGATATGTCAGTGGTGCATCTCTGCGTTGTACAGCGGACAGCGTGTGTTAGATGCCTCATCTGGAAGAACCCTATTATGCAGAAGCACCCCCTAGCTCCTTTAGGGCCTTATAAAACATATTAAACATTAATGAATCTCCGAACAAGCGATAAATTCAAAATTTCCTATCCCATCTACATGCCTACCGGGTTTTAGACGTCTACGTGCAGCCGATCGCGAGATATCCGGCTTTGAAGTTGGTGACAAAAGTGCACCCCGTCTTAATGTTTTGTCACCTAAAAATCGTATACCAATAAGGCTGTAATTTAAGACCTTAACATCGTAGATCCGTTGTGGTTAAATATCTTAAAAAGCTTGCTCACCTCACTGCAAAATTGTCCGTAATCAACTTCCTGGATGAGACGCTCCGACAAATCTGCCCCCTACGCGTCACCGAAGCGTTTTGAAAGCTGATTTGTCCTCTTATTACGAAGCTGCAGCGGCTCTGCTTTGATTTGAGTGGTTTTTATTGGTCAAAAGGGGGGGGGGGGGGGGGGGGGGTAGTGACTTTGAATGACAGGTAGTGATGGGCAAAACAGTTCTTTTAGTTGAACTGCATCATTAGAATCAGTTCACTAAAAAGATTCGTTCAAAAGATTCGTTCACTGAATCGTTCCGCCGGGGGGGGGGGGGGGGGGGGGTGTAAAATGGATTATATTATATCGCGATCGATCGCCAGTGCTTGGCGCCAGAGTGAACTAGTAACTCATTGAATCATAGATGTGGATCAGCGGTAAATGAACTAGATTTTTTTTCTCGGATGTGTGGCGTGTGAAGACAGTCAAATGCGTGTGTCTCACGCTCATTGCATGAGAGTTGGCAACCCTGCAGATACCTATTTGGTGTGAAATGAAGTAATTACAAGTTCAAGCATTTTCAACTTTAGCCTAAATTCCATTTCACTTTCAAACCTGGAACACAATGCAACATTAAAATTCATCAGGTAAATGTTCATTCCCCCTGTTTTTGAGGGGTGTTTCTTTATACATATCGTTTCGGACAACACTGTAAAGAATGTGACGTGTCAAGTTTAAACGCCTCCGCCGTTGTGTGCGGAGTCGCGTGCTATGATGACTCGCGAAAGTATCCAGCCTTAACTGATACACGGCTGAACGGTTCATGTTTCAGTTTAGTTCACGGCCTCATGGACCAGGAGACGAGAGTGTAGAACATTTATGAATAAAAAATTGCAACTAAATGTTGGGTTTATTAAATATAAATTATTATAAAATATAAATTACATTACAAATACAGTAATCCTGCCTTTATCGCATTCTGGGGATTCCAGAACTACCTGCAATAACCGAAAATAGAAACGGTATTTCAGTATTTATACACTATATTAGGGCTTTATAAACCCTCCCAACACCTTTACATAAACCTTTCCTATTCACTTAATAACCATCCCCACACTGTTCTGTGCATGTGTGCTTGTCCAGCGAGCAACCAGTCGTGTTGTATACAATCTCATGTAGGCGAGTAGCGACTCAGGCAAGCGATGCTGGTTCTCGTTTCCTAGAGTAAATATGCACTATTTACTGTAATTCGTACTATTTTATAATTTATAACATTCCTTGTTAATTGTTAGAATTAATACTTATAATATATTTTTCTATATTTTGGGATTTTATCATGTAAAAAATCATAAAATATATATTTTTTCCGCCGATCGAATTCCGCAGGCAACCGACGAAAAAGTGATGACACGCGAATTATTTTTCCCATTAATATCTTATAAAAACCAGTGAAAGAGTGAATTCACAAAAGCTGAAGCACGAACTGGCGCAGGATCACTGTAACATAATACAAAAACAAGTATGAACTAACCTACAAAAGTGCAAAATAAATATTAAATTAAGAGCAACATTAAGATAAAAACTGTACATTCAGATGAAAATATCAACTTAAATGTGCAATCAAAAAGAAAATGTGAGTGAGTGGCAGTGCAAACGTGAATCACGTCCTTAGCAACAGTTCTCTGGGTATGGCAGGCCGTTTTATCATAAAATGGGCTTCACCCCACTTACATTCCAGATATCTGTAACTACATTACAGATATCTGTATATTTAATTTAAGATATCTCTAATTATATTTTAACTAGGCAAAATGTCAATTTGAGATATCTCCAATTACATTCTGACTAGTATAAATTACGTCATATTCACCATTGATTTGTATGGAGGCTCAAGTTCAAGATATCTGCAAATAATTACTGACTATCTGAAATGTACATTTAAGATATCTACAATTAAATTATGACTAGTCAAAAAGTCAATTACAGATATCTCGTTTTTTGTTCTGACTAGTCATTATTCTAATTAAAGATATCTTAAACATACTCATTATTTAAGATATCTTAAAAATATTTTTAGATATCCGAAACTAAGATTTGACTAGTGCAAATTAAATATCAGATATCTTGAAAGTAAGTAATGACTAGGCAAAACAAAGTTAGGCATATATGGAAAGCCGTTTTAGCTTTTATTCCTATTTTTCTTGATATCAAGAATTAAATTAATACATGTAAAAATTAAATTTTTGATATCAAGAATGTAATTCTTACATGTAAAAATTTAATTCTTACTAGTAAAAATTTAATTCTTACATGTAAGAATTACATTCTTGATATCAAAAATTAAATTTTTACATGTGATAATTCATGACTTTTCCAATTCATTTTGAATGGGGGAAACATTTTTACATGTAAGAATATCATTTTTACTAGTATAAATTAAATTCTTACATGTAAGAATTGTATTCTTACATGTACAAAAATAATTTTCACATGTAAGAATTCAATTTCTACTAGTAAGAATGCAATTCTTACATGTAAGAATTAAATTTTTACTAGTGAAAAATCAGAATAGAATTTTTACTAGTAAGAATGCAATTCGTGATATCAAGAATTAAATTTTTGATATCATGAATTTAATTCTTACATGTAAAAATTAAATTCTTACATGTAAAAATTCAATTTTTGATATCATGAATTACATTTCTGATATCAAAAATGTTATTTCTGATATCAACAATGTAATTCTTGATATCAAAAATTTAATTTTTACATGTGAGAATTCTTATCTTGATATCAAAAATGTTATTTTTACATGTAAGTATTTCTTGATATCAAGAATTGAAATCTTACATGTAAAAATAACATTATTGATATCAAGAATTAAATTCATACATGTAAGAATAACATTTTTACTAGTATAAATCTATACAAATGAGCTAATGAAGCATGTGTATAAACTTATCCAATAGTGGCCCATTGTCACGGTCTGTGGGAGTGGCTCCAAAGATCTAAGGTTGCCAAGTATGCAGCCATCTTTAATATGAGTGGTTCATGACAAAATGGCAATGGATTCAGTATCTTAATAGAACCTTTCCATGTTTACAAAATTGTATGCATTTATGGTAGCATACTTTTTTTTAGCCCTCATGTTGTCTTAAAATAATGTACACACATCCTGTCGTAAGAGCAAAAATTACCGTTGCAAGGAAAAACTCCAGGGATGGATTAAAACCCATGCTCCATTGGGCAGTCCAGTTAGTAGCAGTTCATTTTTATTGTTCAATATCCAGGCCGAGCAGTCCTGTCCAATGCAAATCCTACATTTTGCAGTGTGCAGTGTTGTGCATGTTTTCATGCAAAATGTGCTCACCTGGTCTGAAAAAACAAGTCAGGACATCGGCCACATCGGCATAAAATTTAAAATGACATTTTTTTGGAAGCATTATAGGCATCTTGTGGAATACACACGACTTGAGTACAAGAAATTAAGAAGTATGATGCAACAACTGCAAAAGTCCATTCATCCGAGCATTTTGTAAAGTATCTGCTGCCTGTTTCCCAAGACGTGGACAGGCTTGTACTGGTTTACATTGTGGGTGATCTGCAGTGCTTTAAAAAATGAACTATGAATATGAACTACAGCAGGGGTCGGCAACCTATGGCACGCGTGCCACCGTTGGCATGCCGAGGCATAATCACTGGCACGCAGCACGCTGGACCAGCATCAGCAAAAAAATGATAAATTAATATAAATTATTATATTAATGGATTATACTTTCGCGAGTGACCGTAGCGCGTGACTCCGCACAACTCGTGCGCGAGCGGCAGAGGTGTTTATACTTGGCGATACAATATAATACTTAATTTGTGTCCATTTACACCCCCCCCCTCCGCTAACAATTTACACTCGCCGCCATAGTGGCACACTCATTGACTAGACATGTTATAGTTGGCACGCCATGTCTCAAAGGTTGCCGACCCCTGAACTACAGTGAGTCCCAGCTTAACAACATGTCTGGTTAACGACGGACCGGAGTTACGATGACTTTTTTTTATTTTGCGCGGTGCGTGGAGGAGCAGTGGTAGCACAGTGGAGTGTTGCGGAGTGTTGTGTATGATACGCCCACGCTGTACGCACGCACAAGAACATTGTTAGTTTTTTCTATACTGTATTTACGATCAAAGTATATCTAAATCTAGGGCCACGCTTAACAATGAAAACTGCTTTACGACGGACTTTTCAGTCTCTAACCCCATCGTTATGTGGGGACTCACTGTAGCTCGTTTTCATTAGTATGAACTGAACTTTGAACTCATGTGAACTGGCACAAGACTGTGTGTGTGTGTGTGTGTGTGTGTGTGTGTGTACCTGAATATGAGACTGGTGGGTCAAAAATGACCTTACAAAAATCTTTGTACCCTGGAGTTGTACAGCTTTCATGAAAATATTAACAAAGGTTTTCTTCACTTTGTCCAATCTTTGAGACACTGTAGGAAAAGTAATCAAACTTCATGCTGAAAAAAGATCAATAAGGGGTTATATGCAGTCTCTTCAGTTAAATGTGGTGGCGGGTCATTTTGACGCTTAAGATAACAGAGCTTTTTATTTTTCTACTTGTAGCAAGTTGTCTGGCAACCTCCACGCACGCAAGCCCCCATTACATTTCCCTATGAAGTAGTCTGACTCTCCTCATAATCTGTGATAAACCTAAATTGGCCGAATTTACAAGAGTTTAAGCCCACACTTAAAGTAAGGAGTAATCTTGTGTGTATGACACCATGAAGAAAGGAGCAAGCTCTACTTTTTTTTTTTTTTTGAAAACTAGACAATACTTGATGTGGTCTCTTTAAGAAAAGTGCAACGTTAACTAGCTCCGCCTTTGTATCCACATGCAAATCAAGCTAATTAACATTAGAACATGTAATAATTACATTTTTACTAGTAGAAATTAAATTTTTACATGTAGGAATAAAATTTTTACTAGTAAGAATAAAATTTTTACTAGTAAGAATTCTATTCTTGATATCAAAAATATAATTTTCACTAGTAAAATTTATATTGTTGATATCAAAAATATAATTTGTACATGTAATAATTAAATTCTTACTAGTAGAAATTAAATATTTACTAACAGAAATAACATTTTTACTAGTGAAAAATGAATTCTTACTAGTAAGAATTTAATTTTTACATGTAAGAATTACATTCTTGATATCAAAAATTAAATTTTTACATGTATTAATTTAATTCTTGATATCAAGAAAAATAGGAATAAAAGCTAAAACGGCTTGCCATAGGCATATCCAGAACTGTATTTTGACTAGTCAAAAGTCATTTAAAGATATCTACAAATAAATTGCAGATATCTTGAACATTTTTTATCTAGACGTTTTTTTTTATTTCTGTTATCTTGAATAATTATTCTGACTAGTCGGAATGTGTTTGTAGATATCTTCAATAATCATTTGTCTAGTCAATACGTCCCAGATTTACGTAGCATTTTGGCGCCAAGCTTGGCACTCTTTGTATTTGCTAATCTAGGGTGACCAGATTTGGGTTTCTGAAAAGGAGGACACATTTTTTGCCGGGGTCATCTGTGTATCGGTGTTTGATATGACACAAATGACATAGTGTCTGTGTAAAAATTGCATTTATTGAACAGCACAAAACAACATAGTACCTGCCGTACACATCAAGCACTCTGCCTCATACGGATCACGACCCTGGCGAAAGCACAGGAATTTTTTCTTTAACGCCGTAAACGTTCACTTTCGTTTCGGCTTTGCCGCAGAACCGGCGGACACACGTGCTTTCGCTTCGGGGGTAGACTGGCAGGCCCACGCTTTCTTCTTCACACACACACACACACACACACACACACAATGTAAAGTAGATAGATTTGAGGAGAAGTACGTGACTAATTTGCGCTACAGAGAAACCTGGAATGAAGTGGAATGGAACGGAGTGGCAATTCTAGTCACAATGACTGTACATGTATTATGTTTGAGGAAGTCGAACAAAATCCCGGACGATTTTGAAATTCCCCCCGGACATTTTTTAGGTCTCAAAAGTAGGACATGTCCGGGAAAAAGAGGACATCTGGTCACCCTAGCTAATCAGTGGTCTGTACGCGATGTCAGGACAGTCGAACTCGCATTCTCGTGTTTTTAATACGATTTTTAGTGCCGCATAATCCATACTGTTGAGATCTTTCAAGATTGTGCCATTTTTCACGACGCTGAAGTTGGTTACTTATTCGCAGTTTGAGATTCGTTTGGTTACTTATTCGGCGGCTTAAGTGGTTCCTTATTCAAAAAGGGTGTGTTCACGATGCGTGTTTGCAGCCCGCTTTGTTTAAAAGCGATAGATTAAACAAACGAACGTAGGAGCAAACATTTAAGAGGTTATTGTTTCCCATACTGATTTTGTGAATGTAGAAAAAAATAAAAATTTAATGAAAGCATTCCTTTTGTAAATGGTTTCTATTTCAAGTTGTTCCAATTGTACCCGATTTGTACATGATGATTGAATTCGCCAGCATTTCTAACGTAAGGAAACATGTGGGCATAGGTTAACGGATTTAAAGGGGCAGTTTCAGAGGCTTATTGAAGCCCTTATTGATGGTGGGCCAGAGAAATAACAAATGCATCATGAAGAACAGGTCACTCTAAGAGGAACATGATTTTAGCCTGATCCAACATCATTTAATACCTCAAATCTATCTGGAAACACAGCATATTGAGTAGTTAAGCACACAGAAAGCGCACTGAAATGATTCTTTTCAAGAACAGCTAACGCCATTTTAGCCACCCAAAATTCCACAGGCAGCAGTTTCGACGACTCAGCGACATTGCAAAAGGGGCGTAATGCACGCACTTCTTTATTTCAGATATCTAAAAATGTCATTTTGACTAGTCATAATTACGTTAGAGATATCTTAAATAAGAATTACGGATGTGTGACTCATAAAATGACGAATCCAGTGACGTCATTTTAGATATCTTAAAAGCCGTTTTGATCCGTCAAATTGAAATTGCAGATATCTTGAATTGTTCTTCTTACTAGGTAGAATGCAAATGTAGATATCTTGAATTGTTATTCCGGATAGTCAAATTGTAATTGTTACTAGTCAAAACTAATATTTAGATATCCAGAATGTAATTACAGATAATCAGACGAAGCCCATTATATGTTAAAACGGCCTGCCATACTCTGGGTGACATTACGTTCAGTGAACGAATCAGAAAATGAACGAGAACTTTCAGTTCATGAACGAATCAGAAAATGAATGAGAGCTTTCAGTTCATGAACGAATCAGAGAGTGAACGAGAGCTTTCAGTTCATGAACGAATCAGAGAGTGAACGAGAGCTTTCAGTTCATGAACGAATCAGAGAGTGAACGAGAGCTTCCAGTTCATGAACGAATCAGTGAGTGAACGAGAGCTTTCAGTTCATGAACGAATCAGAGAATGAACGAGAGCTTTCAGTTCATGAACGAATCACTGAACGAATCACGGAGCATGCGCAGTTCCCTCGGTGATTCGGTGATTCACAGACCACACTGCAGTTCCCCTGACGGCCTGCACGGTCGCTGCTGAGCTCAATTACTGAACTGAAAAAGGAACGAATCATCTGAGGAAGTGATTCGATTCAGTTCGTTCACTCAGATGTTTCGTTCATTTGAACGAATAGTTCGCGAACGACACAACACTAATGACAGGTTATACAACCTCTCATCGGTGAGGTGCGAAGGGAGGGGGGGGGGGTGGGCTCACCAATCAGCCTCCTGAGACAATCTGGCGCCTTAGAAGTGATTGAAAGCTGTTTTAACCAATAGTTAAAACACTTCCTTCTGAAGCTAACCAGCCCTCATTTGTCATGATTGGTGGATGATTTCTTTGTAACGAGGCTTCGTAAACTCTCTAGTCATTTCCAATGTGGGTCCGCTAGCATAGCAACGTAAGCTAACCTTTGCTAACCTAAGCTAATCTCCCCAGAACACACTGTTCGGCGAAACTGAAGCAGTCATGGATCATTTTGTTCGTTTTTATTTCGATTGTGGATACTTTTGAACATCACAGAAAATAAAAGGATTACTTTTGGTGGAATTTATTTACATTTTTCGGATACGACGCCAACCCGGAAGTGAGACTGTACATCGGCTACAACGCAATTCAACCTACTCGTGAGTAAAAATGGATTTTACATAAGCGATTTTGTACAAAATATATAATCTATTACTAAACATTAGATTATAAACAGTATTGGAGCTTTTGAGTGCTGGAGTACTCTGTATCGTGTCGGATGATACTGGAGTTGGCGACGTAAGCTTAGCTTAGCCTGTCGGACTATATTGGACATAAATATCATAACGTTCATAATTGGACATGGAATTTATTCATTGTAATTTTCTGGTCTTTCTGTAATATGTGCAACGTTGTTGTTTGTTGTAGCTCCTCGGTTTCGTGTAAGGAATTTGTTAGCATGTTAGCTTAGTTGGCTAATGGTGTGTATGGGGTGTGGCATATTTGGACATGGGTGTGGTGCACTGGACACACCTTGGATAAAGCTGAATAACTTTTCAATGCTTGCATGGATTTGCTTCATTTTATCTATGTTGTCAGAGATGCCCTGGAGAATTATATTTTCTTTTTCTGACTAGATTTGAATAACTATGTGAATATACATACTTTGTGAAGCTCAAGTTCAACACTGCATTCCTGACTTTCCGGGCATATTAGCATTTGTAAGAGGCTCTAAAATAAAACAAAATTATGGGAATATGATATTGAAGTGAATCAATGTTCCCCCAACTGTCTACTTCAGTTTGAGCCCTGAATGATAATTTTCCTATATGTACAACTTGAGATATCTAGTTTTAAAGTGAACTAGTACTAAGAATCTGAAAAACTTAAAGAATGTCTCAAAATGGCCGCCACAGATAGTGCATGCAGTATCAAATCAAATCAAAGTTTAATTGTATAGCGCTTTTCACAACACATGTTGTCACAAAGCGCTTTACAGGATTTAAAAGGTTAACAATACTATGGGTCCAGAACCCTAATGAGCAAGCCAAAGGCGACAGTGGCAAGGAAAAACTCCCTATGATGGTGGGGATTAGGAAGAAACCTCGGGAGAACCAAGACTCAAAAGGGAACCCATCCTCCATTGGGCGGCCCGTTAACACACAAATTACACAAAATACAGACAAATACACAAGTCACACACAAATCACACAATCAGACTAAGTAAAGGTAAAAATGAAAGTTCTGGGTTTTGATATTGTCACTGTAAATGTCTGTTGATGAACGCCAGGCTTTCATTCCATGTCGGAGCAGCGATGCTGGTATTGTAGGCTCCGACTGCAATGTTACTCTCCAGGTGAACCTCGGAGAAAAGATACGAGATGTAGTAACTATGTAACAGATTAATCAAAGGCCAAACTAAACAGATGAGTCTTTAATCGAGTTTTAAACATTGAGACTGTGTCTGAGTCCCGAATAGAGGCAGGAAGATTATTCCACAATTGTGGAGCTTTAAAAGAAAAGGCTCTTCCACCTACTGTGATCTTTTTGATCCTAGGAACAGTTAATAACCCTGCGTCCTGCGAGCGAAGTGAACGCGCTGGGTTATATTGTTCAATAAGTTCACTAAGATAGTCTGGAGCTAAGCCATGCAGCGTTTTATATGTTAATAAAAGTATTAAAACAGTTTCGAGCTGTGTTCAAAGCTGAGTTTAAAGTTGTGTTTTGAGCTACTTTAGCTGTGTTTTGAGCTGTGCTTTGAGCTGTTTAAAGACCCTCTGAGCTCTAGGGGCCTTTTTCTACACCTGTGAAATGAAGTTCACTTTGTACCTTTAGGTGAACAATACTAAGGACAAGTGAGACAGTTTGTTTATTTCATAAACAGCATAACTGACATCTGTAACCATTAGAAATACGTAGTTCAGTACTTTATTTAGGACACATTTCTTTCACTCTTGTTCAAGTTCCCAAACAAACACCTGTTGCCCAACAGCCCAGAGCAAACGGAGCGCTGTGCCCCCTTTGACCACTAGATGGCGGCAGATGAACGAAATCAGATTGTAAAGACGTTGGTCATTTTCTACATCAGGGATGAGCAACTTCCATGATAAAGAGGGCCAACATTTTTTCAGCATTATTATTGGAGGGCCACATGACCACGCACTTCAAATAATTGGATATGAAAGACACTACAAATTATTCTCAATAAGAACACATTTTAAATGAATTCAGATCTGTATGTTTATTGCACCAACATACATCTATTTTCTGCATATAAATGCATTAACATGTCCTTAATAAGCAACAAAGACAAAACATTTGCTTAATAAAAAAGTGCAGAAAGGAATTTGAACTCCTTCATATCAAAGAACTGTAATGCGTAGAGCACTGCGGAGCGAAGAGGCGGACACAAACGCTGAGAAGAGCGAGATTTAACAAGGGGAATTCCATAGGCGAAGTCGTTTGTACACGGGTCAAAACGGGAGAGCCGTCCAAGTGGTCAACAGGACAGGCAGGAGTCGTAACAGGAGAGCCATTCACAACGGAGAAACACAACGGAGACGGAAAATACCAGAACAGCGATGACAGATAATCCACAAAACCGAACAAACCACAAACAACCGACAACGGGCGAAACACAGAGATACAAGTACACAGGACTAAACTAGACACAACTGAACACAATGACGACATGGGCGTGGCAGACAGAGGGAAACCAGGACAACAGACACGCAGGGCGGGATAACCGGGCAAGGAACAACACCGACACGGGAGAGGGGGGCGTAGCCCTACGTGACAAGAACAAAAAAGTCCTGCTCTATCGGGTTTTTTTCTTTTAATTATTAAATAATGATTGATCTATTTGCGGGCCGCACTGAGTGAGGACGAGGGCCGTGTGCGGCCAGTTGCCCATCCCTGTTCTACATAATTTACAGCAGCGTTTCATATCAACACCTTCAGAACTTTTTATTTGTAAATGTTTTCCCTGTTGTAGGTCACATGATTAAATTAAAGAAGGACCATAATAATCTAATGATGTAGGAGTCTAAAAACATACCTACATGTACAGTTATCCACACACACACACACACACATTCATTCATAATAATCTAATGATGTAGGAGTCTAAAAACATACCCACATGTACAGTTATATACACACACACACACACACACACACACACACACACACACACATTCATTCATAATAATCTAATGATGTAGGAGTCTAAAAACATACCCACATGTACAGTTATACACACACACACACACACACACGTGGGGAATCAAACCCACGACCCTCCAGTCCCAAGACCAGTTCCCTACCACCAGGCCATGACTGCCCCATAAGAGACTCAGATCAGGTCAGATCAACTTCAGTGTCTCCACTGAAGTGGTCAGATACTGTAAGACAGAGAATAGGACAGAATCAGACATGAACACATACTCATCACACTCTATACACAAACTCAATCAGTGTAAACACTCATTGTAGGGTCTCCAGTGTACAGTGTGGATCTTGTGTGTGTGTGTGTGTGTGTGTGTGTGTGTGTGTGTGTGTGTATGTGTGTGTATATAAAGAGTCAGTAAGTCAGTAACTCACTATAGTTTCTCCAGTGTACAGTGTGGATCCTCCAGTAGAGCAGAGAGCTGCTTCACTCCTGAGTCTCCTGGTTTATTGTTGTTCAGATTCAGCTCTCTCAGGTGTGATGAGGGGTTTGACCTCAGAGCTGAACACAGAGCAGCACAGCCTTCCTCTCCAATACTGCAGTTATACAGACTGTAGAGAGAAGGAGAAAAACTTACACATCAACACACATGGGAACACAAACATCTCTCTCACTCCCACACACACACCTTGCCTCACACACACACAAACACACACACACACAAACACACACACACACAAACACACACACACACACACACACACACACACACACACAGAGTTACTGGTTCACTTTCATATTGTGATAATAATTCCACTTATTCCACCTCCACAGCTCCATAACATCACAATGAACTTGGAGAACATAAAACAAAAGTATAAAAACATTCATTTTATTTTTTCTGAACCATTTTACTGAACTTATCATATGGCAGCAGTTACAGGACAAGTGTGTGTATGTGTGTATGTGTGTGTGTGTGTGTGTGTGTGTGTGTGTGTGTGTGTGTGTGTGTGTGTGTACGTGTGCGTGTACGTGCATGTGTACGTGTACGTGCGTGTGTGTGTACGTGATGTGCGTGCGTGCGTGCGTACGTACGTGTGTGTATGTGTGTGTGTGTGTGTGTACGTGTGTTGTTAACCTTGTAAACCCTGTAAAGCTGCTTTGCAACAACTTGAGTTGTTAAAAGCGCTATACAAATAAACTTTGATTGATTGATTGATTGTACGTGATGTGCGTGCGTGCGTGCGTACGTGTGTGTGTGTGTGTATGTACGTGTGTGTGTGTGTGTATGTACGTGTGTGTGTATGTACGTGTGTGTGTATGTACGTGTGTTTACGTACGCACGTGTGTGTACGTACGCACGTGTGTGTGTGTGTACGTGTGTGTGTGTGTGTACGTACGTGTGTGTGTGTGTGTGTACATACGTGTGTGTACGTACGTACGTGTGTGTGTGTGTGTGTGTACGTACGTGTGTGTGTGTGTGTGTGCGTACGTACGTGTGTGTGTGTGTGCGCGTGTACGTGTGTGTGTATGTACTTGTGTGTGTATGTACTTGTGTGTGCGTGTGTGTGTGTGTGTGTGTGTGTGTGTGTGTATAAAAAGTCAATAAGTCAGTAACTCACTATAGTTTCTCCAGTGTACAGTGTGGATCCTCCAGTAGAGCAGAGAGCTGCTTCACTCCTGTACGTGTACATGTGTGTGTGTGTGTACGTGTGTGTGTGTGTGTGTGTACGTGTGTGTGTGTACGTGTGCGCGCGCGTGTGTGCGCGCGCGCGTGTGTACGTGATGTGCGTGTGTGTGCGCGCGCGTGTGTGTGCGCGCGTGTGTGTGCGCACGTGTGTGTGCGTGTGTGTGTGTGTTGAGTACGTGTGTGTGTGTGTATAAAGAGTCAGTAAGTCAGTAACTCACTCTAGTATCTCCAGTGTACAGTGTGGATCCTTCAGTAGAGCAGAGAGCTGCTTCACTCCTGAGTCTCCTGGTTTATTGTAGTACAGATTCAGCTCTCTCAGGTGTGATGAGGGGTTTGACCTCAGAGCTGAACACAGAGCAGCACAGCCTTCCTCTCTAATCCTGCAGCTAGACAGACTGTAGAGAGAAGGAGAAAAACTCACACTTACACATCAACACACATGGGAACACAAACATCTTTCTCACTCCCACACACACACCTTGCCACACACACACACACACACACACACACACACACACACACACACACACACACACACACACACACACACACAGAGTTACTGGTTCACTTTCATATTGTGATAATAGTTCCACTTATTCCACCTCCACAGCTCCATAACATCACAATGAACTTGGAGAACATAAAACAAAAGTATAAAAACATTCATTTAATTTTTTCTGAACCATTTTACTGAACTTATCATATGGCAGCAGTTACAGGACAAGTGTGTGTATGTGTGTGTCTGTGTGTGTGTGTACGTGTGCGTGTACGTGTGCGTGTACGTGCGTGTGTGTACGTGATGTGCGTGTGCGTGTGTGCGTGCGTACGTACGTGTGTGTGTGTGTGTGTGTACGTGATGTGCGTGCGTGCGTGTGCGTGCGCGTGCGTGCGTACGTACGTACGTATGTGTGTGTGTGTGTGTGTGTGTGTGTGTATGTACGTGTGTGTGTGTATGTACGTGTGTGTGTGTATGTACGTGTGTGTGTGTGTATGTACGTGTGTATGTATGTACGCGTGTGTGTATGTACGCGTGTGTGTATGTACGCGTGTGTGTATGTACGCGTGTGTGTGTACGTACGTACGTGTGTACGTACGTACGTGTGTACGTACGTACGTGTGTACGTGCGTGTGCGCGCGTGTACGCGCGTGTGCGCGCGTGTATGCGTGTGTGCGCGTGTGTACGCGTGTACGTGTGTGTGTATGTACTTGTGTGTGTGTGTATTTGTGTGCGTGTGTGTTCGTGTGTGTGTGTGTGTGTGTGTATAGAGTGTCAATAAGTCAGTAACTCACTATAGTTTCTCCAGTGTACAGTGTGGATCCTCCAGTAGAGCAGAGAGCTGCTTCACTCCTGTACGTGTACATGCGTGTGTGTGTGTACGTACGTGTGTGCGCGCGTGTGTGTACGCATGTGTACGCGTGTACGTGTGTGTGTATGTACTTGTGTGTGTATGTACTTGTGTTTGCGTGTGTGTGTGTGTGTGTGTGTGTGTATATAAAGAGTCAATAAGTCAGTAACTCACTATAGTTTCTCCAGTGTACAGTGTGGATCCTCCAGTAGAGCAGAGAGCTGCTTCACTCCTGTACGTGTACATGCGTGCGTGTGTGTGTGTACGTGTGTGTGTGTACGTGTGTGTGTGTACGTGTGTATGCGCGCGTGTGTGTGTGTACATGTGTGTTTGTGTATGTACTTGTGTGTGTGTATTGTGTGTGTGTGTGTGTGTGTGTGTGTGTGTGTGTGTGTGTGTGTGTGTGTGTGTGTGTGTGTGTGTGTGTGTGTGCATGTATAA
>NW_027506897.1:157500-297500 GCF_052324685.1 Brachyhypopomus gauderio
TAAAAACATTCATTTTATTTTTTCTGAACCATTTTACTGAACTTAACAATCATATGGCAGCAGTTACAGGACAAGTGTGTGTATGTGTGTATATGTGTGTGTGTGTGTATGTGTGTGTGTGTGTGTGTGCGTGTACGTGTGCGTGTACGTGCATGTGTACGTGTACGTGCGTGTGTGTGTACGTGATGTGCGTGTGCGTGCGTGCGTACGTACGTGTGTGTGTATGTACGTGTGTGTGTGTATGTACGTGTGTGTGTATGTACGTGTGTGTGTATGTACGTGTGTATGTACGTGTGTACGTGTGTGTGTACGTGTGTGTACGTACGTGTGTGCGTACGTGTGTGCGTACGTGTGTGCGTACGTGCGCGTGTGTGTACGTGCGTGTGTGTGCGCGCGTGTGCGTATGTACTTGTGTGTGTGTATTTGTGTGAGTGTGCGTGTGAGTGTGCGTGTGTGTGTGTGTACGTACGTGTACGTACGCGTGTGTGCGTGTGCGTGCGTGTGTGCGTGCGCGTGTGTGTGTATGTACTTGTGTGAGTGTGTGTGTGTGTGTGTATGTGTGTGTGTGTGTACGTGATGTGCGTGCGTGCGTGCGTGCGTACGTGTGTGTGTGTGTGTGTGTGTGTACGTGTGTGTGTGTGTGTATGTATGTACGTGTGTGTGTACGTACGTGTGTGTGTACGTACGTGTGTGTGTACGTACGTGTGTGTTCGTACGTGTGTGTTCGTACGTGTGTGTTCGTACGTGTGTGTTCGTACGTGTGTGTGTACGTACGTGTGTGTGTTCGTACGTGTGTGTACGTACGTGTGTGTACGTACGTGTGTGTACGTGCGCGTGTGTGCGTGCGCGTGTGTGCGTGCGCGTGTGTGCGTGCGCGTGTGTGTGTGTGTGTGAGTGTGTGTGTGTGTGTGTCAGTAAGTCAGTAACTCACTCTAGTATCTCCAGTGTACAGTGTGGATCCTCCAATAGAGCAGAGAGCTGCTTCACTCCTGTACGTGTACATGCGTGTGTGTGTGTACGTGTGTGTGTGTACGTGTGTGTGTACGTGTGTGTGTACGTGTGTGTGTGTGTGTACGTGTGTGTGTGTACGTGTGTGTGCGTGTACGTGTGTGCGAGTACGTGTGTGCGTGTGTGTGTATGTACACGCACTCAACACACACGCACACACACAAGTACATACACACGCACACATACATACACACACGTATGTACATACACAAGTACATACACACGCGTGCGCATACACACGCGTGTGTGCGCACACGTGTGTGCGCGCGCGTGTGTGCGCGCGCGTGTGTACGTGATGTGCGTGTGTGCGCGTGCGTGTGTGCGCGCGCGTGTGTGTGCGCACGTGTGTGTGCGTGTGTATGTACTTGTGTGTGTGCGTGTGTGTGTGTGTTGAGTACGTGTGTGTGTGTATAAAGAGTCAGTAAGTCAATGACTCACTCTAGTTTCTCCAGTGTACAGTGTGGATCCTCCAGTAGAGCAGAGAGCTGCTTCACTCCTGAGTCTCCTGGTTTATTGTGGTGCAGATTCAGCTCTCTCAGGTGTGATGAGGGGTTTGACCTCAGAGCTGAACACAGAGCAGCACAGCCTTCCTCTCTAATACTGCACCTAGACAGACTGTAGAGAGAAGGAGAAAAACTCACACTTACACATCAACACACATGGGAACACAAATATCTCTCTCACTCTCACACACACACGTTGCCTTACACACACAAGCTCACGTGCGCGCGCGCACACACACACACACACACACACACACACACACACACACACACACACACACACACACACACACACACACACACACACACACACACGCCTCACTCTCTCTCCCCTCCCCCCAGAATCCAACAGGAAGCACATGAACCCAGACAGACCCAAAACATGGTAATACAAACACACATAGAGGAGAACAGACAGACAAGTTGTGAGTTGTGATTGGTCAGCATGTGGTGAGTTGTGATTGGTCAGCATGTGGTGAGTTGTGATTGGTCAGCATGTGGTGAGTTGTGATTGGTCAGTAGTGTCAAACACTGGTCTATCTGTATATCTCTATCTCTCTCTCTTTCTCTCTCTCTCTCTCTCTCTCTCTCTCTCTCTCTCTTTCTCTCTGTGTATCTCTCTCTCTAGTTCAACAATTCTTTATTGGCATAAATGCAATAAAATACAGTGTTGCCAAAGCAACTAATATGAAACACCTAAAAATAAATATAACATAGATAAGAGATTACAGACAATATTATAGACTCAATTACAGACAGAGTTACAGACACTGTAGGAGCCAAAACGGTTATTCATGTGTATGTTTTTGTTTTTTCATGTGTTCTTCTTTTTTGTTTGAGTGTGCTCCACCTATTGGTTGCAGTGGATGGGCCACGTGGATAAGAACAGGTGTTGCTACCTGGAGGGCGTGGCCAACAGGACAGGAAATAACCACTACAGACACAATTATAGACAGTGTTACAGACAGTATTATAGACATAATTATAGACACTGTTATAGACAGTATTATAGACACAATTATAGACAGTGTTGGACAATATTATAGACAGTATTATAGACACAATTATAGAGAGTGTTATAGACACAATTATAGAGAGTGTTATAGACACAATTATAGAGAGTGTTATAGACACAATTATAGAGAGTGTTATAGACACAATTATAGAGAGTGTTATAGACAGTGTTATAGACACAATTATAGAGAGTATTATAGACACAATTATAGACAGTGTTATAGATAGTATTATAGGTTGGAATAGAGCACTAGAAATTGCGTTATTTGCATTATAGAGTTTTTACTTATCAATAAGAAAACAGGAAAATAAGAGTCAAGATGATTTCTAAATATGTAATAATAATGTAATTTAATATAATAATAATATAATAGCATAGTAATAATATTAAAATATAATAATAATAATCATCATCATCATCTGTTTGTCCTCACTGGTTGTCTCAGTGTCACTGCAGCACTGGAACTCAGGGGAGACACTCATTACCTTCCTGTAGAATTCATTTATAATGGGGTCAAATTTAGGACATTCAGTAAGAAAGTGCAGCTCTGTCTGCACCACTGAGAGATCACAGTGGGAACACAGTCTGGTCTCTCTGTGTAACCAGCTCTGTCTCCACCACTGAGAGATCACAGTGGGAACACAGTCTGGTCTCTCTGTGTAACCAGCTCTGTCTGCACCACTGAGAGATCACAGTGGGAACACAGTCTGGTCTCTCTGTGTAACCAGCTCTGTCTCCACCACTGAGAGATCACAGTAGGAACACAGTCTGGTCTCTCTGTGTAACCAGCTCTGACTGTGTTGGCCAATTTCAACCCCAGTACAGAAACTCCCTACAGTGTTACAAGTCTTATTATGATTTTGTACTGATTCTATGATGCTTTTGGGAAACTCCCCCCAGTGCTGTAATGTGTTTATAAAAATACTCACTCAGCTTTTCTGGATGCTGTGACCACTGGCATCAGTCTCAGTAGACATTCCTCTGATCGGTCATATTTACTCAGGACAAACTCATCTAGCATCTCTTCTGAGTTCAACAACACAAACACCACAGCTGACCACTGAGCAGGAGAGAGTTTAGCTCCATGGAGACGACTGTAACTTCCTCTGTTCAGGTATGTTTGAACTTCCTGCACTAGAGAATGATCATTCAGTTCATTCAGACAGTGGAACAGATTGATGGATTTCTCTGGAGAGAGCTTCTTCCTGATCTTCTCCTTGATGTACTTGACTGTTTCCTCTGTGCTGTGAGAGCTGCTTCCTGTCTGTGTCAGTAGACCTCGTAAGAGAGTCTGATTGGACTCCAGTGAGAGACCCAGAAGGAAGCGGAGGAAAAGGTCCAGGTGTCCAATCTCACTCTGTAAGGCCTTGTCCACTGCGTTCTTAAGGAAGTCAGACATTGTTGATCTTTTAAAGAATGTATATTTTTTCTGTTTCAACACATTTGTGTTGTTGGAGATGAAAGAGAGAAATGCATATAAAGCAGCCAGAAACTCCTGAACAGTCAGATGCACAAAGCTGAACACATTCTCCAGTTCAAACTCCTTTCTGAAGATCTGGGTACACACTCCTGAGTACACGGACACTTCTTTGACATCAATGCCACACTCTCTCAGGTCTTCCCCATAGAAGATCAGGTTGCCCTTTTCCAGCTGTTGGAAAGCCAGTTTTCCCAGTGCCAGAACAATATTTCTAGTCTGGTGAGGATCAGTGTCAGTTTTTCCATGGTACTTTCTGTCCTTGTATTTGATGTTAAAGATCAGGAAGCGTGTGAACATCTGAGTCAGAGTCTTGGGGATCTCTCCACTCTCTGCTTCACCCAACATGTTCTCTAGAACAGTGGCTGCAATCCAACAGAAGACTGGAATGTGGCACATGATGTAGAGACTTCTTGATGACTTCATGTGTGAGATGATTTTATTGGCCAGGATTTGATCACTGATTCTCTTCCTGAAGTACTCCTCTTTCTGAGGGTCACTAAACCCTCGTACCTCTGTTACCTGGTCAACACACTCAGGAGGGATCTGATTGGCTGCTGCTGGTCGAGAGGTTATCCAGAGGAGAGCAGAGAGAAGCAGATTCCTCATGATGAGGTTTGTCAGCAGCACGTCCACTGAGGTCGACTTCGTTATGTCTGATAAGCTCTCATTGTTATGGAAATCTAGAGGAAGTCGACACTCATCCAGACCATCAAAGATAAAAATGACTTTATAAGCATCACAGTCTATTAACTGTAATGTTTTTGTTTCTGGGAAAAAGTGATGAAGCAAATCCATCAGATTCTTTTCCTTCTTTATCAAATTCAGCTCCCTAAAAGGAAGTGGAAATATGAAGCGGACGTCCTGATTGGCTCTTCCTTCAGCCCAGTCCAGAATGAACTTCTGCACAGAGACTGTTTTCCCAATTCCAGCAACTCCTTTAGTCAGCACTGTTCTGATGGGTTTGTCTTTAAAGAGGTCATTACATTTGATGGGTGTCTCTTGTGTTGCTGGTCTCCTGGATGTTGTCTCAATCTGTCTCACCTCATGTTCATTATTGACGTCTCCACTCCCTCCCTCTGTGATGTAGAGCTCTGTGTAGATCTCATTCAGAAGAATTGAGCTTCCATGATCTGAAATTCCTTTAATTTTTTTATATTTCTCCAGTAGTTTGCGTTTGAGCTTTTGCTGAGATCCAGAGATCATCTCTAAAACAGAAACACATGATGACAGTAATTTTATTTGTTTGCACTAAACCCACATGAACTATGCCACCTTCAGATATGCTGATAGTAAATAATAAAAATGTATTTATTTGACATCAAGATCAATAATCTATATGGTCATGGTCTGGTGGTTAGGGAATTGTGGGTTGTGACCAGAGGGTCGTGGGTTTGATTCCCAGGCCTGACGCCATGACTTGAGCAAGACACCTAACCCCAACTGCTCCCTGGGTGCTAGGCTAGGGCTGCCCACCACTCTGGACATGTGTGCACCACAGCCCCCTAGTAATCACTAGTGTGTGTGTGTGTGTGTGTGTGTGTGTGTGTGTGTGTGTGTGTTCTAACTGCACAGATGGGTAACTGCGGAAGACAGATTTCGATTGCGGTGCAAATCACAATTGACATGAAATGTGGCAACTATAATGTTCTCACAAATAATTCTTCTACGAGCATTTAAATGCTGAAGGCTCTTCTAAATTATTTTTATTTAGATATATGATTAAACAGTATGTGCTAATGGCTGTAAAATACTTCAACAAATGTGTTTTATTATGAAGATAAAGTATGAACAGTGTGTTGTTTGTCTATTGTTTCTCAGTCAGATAATGCAAACCAGTCAGATTTACTAAAGTGTTTCTATGTTAATCAAAGATGTCTGATCTAAAATTGTTTGTAACATGCACCTGTCACCCAGCCCACTGGAGAGCAGCTCACAGGCCCCCTGGTGGTCCGTGTTAGTTAAAGAGATCTTAAGGGCTGTCTGCTGAGTCTCCTCTATTCCTCCTCTCTACAGTCTTGAGTTCTGTCTTCACACTCTTGAGTTCTCATCATTCTTCCTTGGTTGGAAGAGACGTTTTTAGCAGTTTTAATCATGTCAGCCCTTTCCACTGACATCTTTAGTTGTTTAGGTTCTCTGTGCTGGTATCACACTGGTTTGGTCACCCTGAGGGTGATGGTTTGATCCCTCAATAGGAGTTTTGGGGTTGAGGTTATGGGCGTGTCTAATCATTCCCCACGCCCAGCTGGGATCAAACATCTACAGTTCCAGAACCTTTTTATTGGTGGAAATACAACAAATGGTTCCAAATTAGATTCACAAACCAGAGCAGTTCTGGTTCCTCATTGGTGGAAAAGGGTCGACCTAGTGCTTAGTGCTTGATCTTGTGTTGTCATGACACCCCGTCTGCTTCCATTGTGACCACGCCCCCATTTGACTGAGTGCTTCAGTCATATATAGTGTGTGCATATTGTTATGACCCTGTCTTTTTGTGTTCGGGAGAAGCCTATAACTGTATAGAGTTGTGTATATAGATATATGTATATTGGTGGTTTGTGTGTGCACACGGTGAGTAGGAAGTGGCTGCCATTTTGTTTGGGTTGTGGGTTTGTATCTGTTTTGGACATAGGGAGTCAGAGTAGTGTTGTCTTTTGTTTCACCCTGTTAGTATAGTTATGTCTGTTTCTTTCTAGTATGGTTTTTGTTAGTTCTTTTGGCCTGGGTCACTTCTGACGTTTGTACCTGTGTACACTTTGTCCTGTAAATATATTCTGTTTGTGAAAATTTGTAAATACACCAATACTTTACATCTTCTTGGATCACTGTGTCATCCATATTCCACCCCTTCACACCCCTGTTACGGCCTAGAGCCTAGATAGGTCGTAACAATATAGTATATTGTACAGTGCATCTATATAGACAGGGGTGGCCAACCCGTCAGAGACCAAGAGCCATTTTGTTTACTTTGTTATGGCAAAGAGCCACATCATGAGTGGTGAGTGTAATTTGTTGTGTGTTGGCGAGTGTAATTATTAGCTGTGAAGACAGTCAAATTCCACTACGCCGGTTTTAAAAGTATTAGCGGCTCGCTAGGCTTGTAAACAAACCGCGCACCACGAAAATGTAGCAGTGTGTCGCCCCGTTTGTGCAGGTGAGCCCGCGGACCGGCTGGGGAGCCGCATGCGGCTCGCGAGCCGCGGGTTGGCCACTCCTGTATATAGACTGATTATGCAAGATTGATTGCAGTCTCCTGTGTGATTGTGTAGCTGTCAGTCTCCTGTGTGATTGCACTCTCCTGTGTGATTGTGTCAGTGGCCTGTGTGATTGCACTCTCCTGCAGAGTTGTATAATCCAGGTTCAGAAAGTAAAAGTCCTCACCAGGATTTTGTTCAAGCTTGCTCTGCTCTCCTGTGTGATTGTGTCACTGTCCTGTGTGATTTTGTCCAAAGTATGGGTCACGTTCAAATTTTCCAGCCCACAGCCTCTGTTGACCGTAGCATTTTATATTTCACCAGAAGATGGCATTGTATACTATACTATACTATACTAAGGCTGGGCGATATGGAGCAAAAATAATATCTCGATATTTTTTAGGTGAATGGCGATATACGATATATATCTCGATATTTTTTCTTCCCAAAAGGTAACAACAAAGAGGCAGTAATAAATCAAATCTACGTCCCAAATGAGTTGTGCGAAGAAGAGTGGCAGGACAGGGCGGAAGTTGTTAAAAGAGAAACTCAAGTAAATTCACTATTCACAGTGTTGTGCGTGAACGAGTTCAAAAGAACACGTTCATTGAACACGCTGATTTTTCCGTGAACGTTAAACTGAACGAAACACATTTTTTAATAACTTGAACGTGAATTATTTCACATTATGTGTCATGAACGGTAGACATCACTGTAAATGAACGTTGGAATTTGTTTCCATTGAAAACTGAGTGATTTCTGTTTTCTATTTTGAAACGCAATGAGAGAAAGTTCCTCCCTCCTGTATTCTCGCTGGTGCCGCCTAAATCATGCATCACCAGACAGAAATGGTTTTGACGTTGTGTGCGCAATGCATTGTGGGCAACGTAGTGTCCGCATGAGAATAGTTAACATACTGGCTAGTTAATAACATACTGGCTTCCGCACAACGTTACCCGTGATGAATTGCAGCAGAGCGGGGTAGGCATAGCACGTATAAGAACGTATAGTGATTTCTAGCTTGTAGTTTCTTTATTTCCTAGTTGGATGTGCACGGTATTCACGCCTTATCTGTGATTCGTGGTTTTGATTAGCTTCATGTTTGTGTATGGTTAAAGTCTCTGTTCCATTTTCAGGTTCGTAGTGTTTTAGGTTTTCAGTTCATGTTTGGTCTCCGTGTTCTCTAACGTGATATCGTGCCTGGCAATACATGTATGTTCTGTTAGACTCCATGTTCATGTATGGCCGTTACTTGCTTCCCGTGTGTTTGTTCATGTCAGTGTATGTAACAATTAGTTGTACTCTTGTGTTTGGTCTAGTTTTGTGCCCTTGTAATTTCCGCTGCCTTTTAGTGTATTAAGCGTTAGTTCTCTATTCATCATGCCACGTCATTCGCGGTCCACTTGCGTGTCATCTGTAAATGTAAGATGTGAAACAAAATCTAATGAGATTGTACTATCTACTTTGCATTTGTGTCCGCCCCTTGTTTGCGCAACAGCCAAATCGTGAAAAAAGTTTTTGAATATCTCACGAAAAAAAGTAAAATGAACTGAACTTTGAACTAGTTCATAATTAAAATTGTGAACTTTGAACGTGAACTGTTCATGAAATACTTCCACACTACTGATGTAGCTCCTCGTTTAGGAACTAAATCATTCACAGTGTGAGCACTGCTGCTCTCTCCGCTGTTGGCCATTTTTATTTTGTGCGCTGCACGCACAACCTGCGTCCTTGCGTCATAATGTCGCGATATAGCGAAATCCTATCGATTAAAGAAATGTACCGGTATTTTTGTGAACAATATTATATCGCCAACCCCTATACTATACTATATAGAGGTGTGCCAAAAAATCGATTCATATATCAAAAATCGATTCTCATTTACTACGATTCAGAATCGATTTTAAATGTCCCAAAATCAATTTTAAGTCATGGTGAAGTCTCGCATTACGTAATTACAAAACTTTACGCAGACTTTACGCAGCAGATTCTGGGACACACTCATGTGCGGAAAAGTTTCAAAACAGATGGAGGAAAGAGATATTCAACATGTCCGGTCTTCATTTAAGACAAAAATATGGGTTCATTTTGGTTTTTACCGAATGCCGGGGAAGACCGAACTGAGGGTTTTCCATCCACCGAGTTTTTGCGCATTTTGAAAATGCGCATGAAAAAAGCTGGATGGAAAAAGTCCAAAATTCAAAAAAAGCCCCAAATATCGCAAAAAGATTTTTACGCTAGGAGGAGGTGGAAAAGTTAGACTATCGCATCGCCAAAATTCGGAAAAACTGGATGGAAAAGGGTTTGTCGCAGTTCTGGAGAGAGCAAAAATTGAATTTAACTTAAAAAAAATGTTTCAAAACCTCAACGTGCAAAAATGCGTAACTGCCAGATGGATGTAAAAACCACTATTGTTTGGCGTCCTCTCACGTGATCTAAAGTTTATTCGCATAACTGTAATGAATGGAAACAAAGCCCCTTTAAGTCCCTTATTGTGTCTGACTTCATGCCCCACCTTGAACCCCGCCCCCTCCTCATTGTTTTCAGGTGTGTCTTGTTTGGTTCTGTGTTTTATTCAGTGTATTTGTCCTGTGTTTAGTCTTTTGTTTTGTGGATTATTGTAAGTTCCACTAGTTTTGATACTGTTTGTAATCTTGCTGGTCCATGTCTTTAATGTATTTGTCTCCCCTGTTCTGTGTATTAATGTTCTCCTTTAGTGTTAGTTGGTGTATTTGGTCACTGTTTGGTTTGTCTTTGTTTTATGTCAGTATATTCTGTGTAGTGTTGGTTGTTTTGTTATTAAACTACTTCAGAGTCCACACTTGTGTCCAGCCTACCTTGCCCAAACGTTACATGTATAAACAGACCTTCACTGAGTGCAGGACTCCCTGAAGATCCTCCAGTCTGAACTGGGATGGTGCTGGAACTGGACTTTTCCTGAACTGGAGGAGAGAACAGTGGAAAATACCAACGTTATTAACTTTGTATAAAAGAGGATTTGGCCTGAGAACTGCTGTATTCATTTGTTTTTATATACTATATATGCTTTCATGTGTCATGTCTGGCCCCGCCCTCTACCCCTGTGTGGTGCTTTCATGTGTCACGTCTGGCCCCGCCCTCTACCCCTGTGTGGTGCTTTCATGTGTCACGTCTGGTTAGTGCTAGTCAGAGTTGTATAGTAACGAAGTAGAACTACTTCACTACTGTACTTAAGTACTAAAATGCTGTATCTGTACTTTACTGGAGTATTATTTTTTTCTCCTACTTCCATTTTTACTTCACTACATATTTTCCATCAGTTTAATACTTTTACTCCGATACATTTTTTACGTACTATATAGTTACTCGTTACAATTATAAACGTGTTAGCTGGCGCTGTCACCGTGTCAAGCGATCAGGCTGTCTTATGAGAAAACTGCGCATTCTCCGGTCGCATCTCGTTTACTCTGCTGCTGCCTTCACTGAACACTTGAGCTTCGTAATTTAGGTTCGCTCGACACGTCGTGACTGCCGCAAGGGTCCGCGCGGCAAAAATGACGCAATCGCGGCGGCTCCACCCATGCGCGTTGACTACACACGCGCGGTCGCGTCGCGAGATCGTGCACCTCTCGATTTTTGTGCGTGCGAAGTTACAAGGTAGAATTCATGCACTTGTACGGCATTTTGACGGTCAATTTTCTGTATTTTCCAGCACCTTCAGCTTAATTTACATATTTATACAAATACACATATATTCCAAATAATTTGCTTTTTATCTCATTAAAAGAGATGGTACCGTGTTTGGTAACAGCAGAATAGCGCAGTAAGCACTAGTTAGGTTAGATATCTTAGCTAACTAACCTAATTATGTTCATGGCGTGCTGCAGAATTCACTTAACATTAGCTGGCAATAATGGCGACGTGCTGACTAATCGTGTCCATTCTTATAGTGTAGTGTTTTTATAGGGAAAGGGCATTTAATGAGGGTAAACGCAGGGCAGTAGGCTCACCCTTAGAATCCGACAGACGGATTTTACGTCCAAAATACACCTCGTTTTCTCAGCTAAATTAAGGCGAATTTGTACTTCTGCGTAAAACCTACGATATAGCAAGACATAGGTTATCTGTTTTTTGTGTACGAAGTGTTAACCCCAGTTTTTTAAGTACATACAGAACACTTGTACTTGTGATCTTTGACATCTTTGATTTGTAAGTGATATATAAAAACTAATGATAATCAAACTTTGATGGCTTTCTTTAATTAATTCAAAACACAATACTTGTACTTTTTACTTTCAGTACTTGAGTAATAAATTTTAGACTAAACTACTTGCAATACTTAAGTACAAAAAATGCTGAATACTTCTGTACTTCTACTTAAGTAAAGTTTTTAAAGAACACTTCAACTTCTACTCAAGTCAGTGTTTTGATAGAGTACTTGTACTTTTACTCAAGTATGGGTCTCGAATACTTTATACAACACTGGTGCTAGTGCACGTGTCCATGTTGTTCTATGTTCTGGTTAGTGCTAGTGCATGTGTCCATGTTGTTCTATGTTCTGGTTAATGCTAGTGCATGTGTCCATGTTGTTCTATGGTTGAACTTCCCTAGTCCATGTTTTGTTGAGTATGTGTATCATTACTAGTTTTTCTGTTGGCTTTAGAGTTTGTAGTATCAAGTGTTTTATTCTTTATGTCTATTCTGTCTTAGTGGTTGTTGGTTTCTGGTCTTGTGGTTGTTTTGTATTCTTATGTTCATCAAGTTCCCGTTTAGCGTACAACTGTTACCGTTAGTTCTCCTGTTATATTTTAATCTCGTCTCCATCATGGGTTTAGTTATTTTGTTCATAATCCCTCCCCACCCCTCTCCTCTCCCTGTCAGCACAGCTGGGCTTCCAGATGTTACTGGAGTCCCTGTAAATAAAACGTGTTCTTCTCAGATATTGTGTTCACCTCCCAGCTCCCCGACATTACAGTCATCAAAATCAGATCAAATTTGTGTGACCACCCTGTGTCTTCAATGCTTCCAGGTCCACTTGCACAAAGTCAGACATTTTGTAGAATTAGTCAGGAGTCTGATTAATCAATGATACCAAACAGCTGATAATGATCTTAGAAAGAAGATTTACAACTGTGAGAATTGTATTCATGACCTTCGTATGTATATAAACCCAGTAATTATAAATAAGTATTAACTGTGGTCTCTGATCATCTCAAAATTCAGATTAATCTCTTACCTCCATATATAAAGGTCACTGGTGCATTAATCTGATTCCCATGAAGCTGAGGAGCACAGACGTTCCCTCCTGTCTGAGCTGTGATGTTGGTCTGATCTGTGATGTTGGTCTGATCTGTGATGTTGGTCTGGACTGGAGTAGATCCCTCCATCTTCTAATCAGACGTTACTTCACCAACACCACTAAACATCAACATATGAGGATGGCATTAAATAAGTTAGTGTTTCACATGTGTGAAATAGCACCACCCAGAGTATGACACAGGTCAGTGTGTCTCACAGTTTGTTTATTCACTGAGATCTGCAGTCAGCATTATTAAACAATTATTAAATAGTAAACAAACAGCAAATTATATTTTATTATTTGAAAAATTTAATAATTTTTGAATAAAATTTTAAAAATACAGGATAAGTTTGTAGATGGTTGGCTGTGAGCAGGTTCATATTATTAGTACATAGTTCAATCCCATAATAAAGGTTCTTTCACATATGAATACATTAATTCAGATCCCATCAAATGATGTTTCCAGTAATTTTTCAATTTAGGAGTATTGAAAAGAAAACTGAACTTGTAAATAAATTTACTGATGACAGTCTACCACTCCATTAGCTCCTCCCCTAATGATGATGTTATATCTCTCCTCATTAGCTCCTCCCATACTGATGATGTTATATCTCCCCTCATTAGCTCCTCCCCTACTGATGATTGTATACCTCTCCTCATTAGCTCCTCCCCTACTGATGATTGTATACCTCTCCTCATTAGCTCCTCCCCTACTGATGATGGTATATCTCTCCTCATTAGCTCCTCCCCTACTGATGATGGTATATCTCTCCTCATTAGCTCCTCCCCTACTGATGATCGTATATCTCTCCTCATTAGCTCCTCCCCTACTGATGATGATATATCTCTCCTCATTAGCTCCTCCCCTATTGATGATGGTATAACACTCCTCATTAGCTCCACCTCCTTCTATATACTCCACTGTATATACTCTGTACTGTATATTCTGTATGTACTCTGTACTGTGTATACTGTATGATACAGTATGATACAGTTCAGAGTATATGCAGTATTGTAATGTTCTAGCCACATGCAGATAAGTGGACAAACACAAAAGCTGAGAGAACAAGGGTTTATTGGCCTTTTCAGAGTCTTTCTCTACTGAAGGGACACAAGGGACACATAGCCAATCTGTAAAGAAGAATTACACTGATGCTTAGGGCACAGTGGCATACAAACCAGCCAGATTAACAGTAAACACAATAACTTTCAGTACAAACACGTGAAGAGAATTAACAGACAGTACGATAGACACCAGTGATCAGTGATGACAAGTACACATTGGAACAGACACCAGGCAGCATATCAAACATTAGGACAAACAAACACCGAAACAGACTAAAGGTAGAGACAACGAATAAAGGAAAAACTGAAACTAAGAGTAACACACAAGACAAGCGCACAAAACGTAGAGGGGAAACAGGACAAATCTAACAACTTACCTAATCTACCGACTTCACTGAAGAACACAAGGGGCACCAGGCTGTAGGAACTAAACAACACAGAGGAAAACAGAATACAAAACTGACAGAGAGGACAGAGAGGGACTAAAACACAAACCAGAATACAAAGGGAATAAATACGGAAGCAAGAGTCCAGGAAACTGTCAAACAGAGGAAACACAACAGGAGAACAACAATCAATGAGCGTCCAGGCTGGAGTGAGAATGAGGGGTTTAAATACACGATAAAGTGAAGACAAAAACGAGACACAGGTGAACCTCATTACTAGAACGAGAGGCTGAACTAAGGTGGGGAAAGAAAACACAGAAAACGGAAAACACGACAGAAGGGGAAACCAAATGTTAAGAACAGCACGTGACCTCCCGGAATATTCTGTACACCTGCTGCTCGTTACTTCAACCTTTTCACAACTACTTAATCTTCCCCCTCTCACTTCTGGGTTGTGAAGTATTGTTGCCATGCCACATACCAAGCGTTCTGTCCCTCCTGTGTACCGACCTCTGCTCTCGTTCCAGACCTCGTTCCCAGCCTAGTCCCACTGTACTTTCATCCTTCTGTCTACCCGCCGTGACCCTGGACGCCCTGACCTCGACTACGACTAACCCATACACCACACACGCTCAGCGGAGTTATTCGTCCATTCAGGTGTTCTGTATTCACGTCTCTAATAAAAGCAACTATATTCCACATTTGGATCCTTGTCTGCCTGGTTGGTTCGTTACACCAAGAATGTGATAGAGCAGGGGGCGGGGCCATCAGTTACAAGTACATACTATATCATACAGTATATACTGAATATACTCTGTACTGTATCATACTGTATATACTGCATTATAACATTGGGAATATAGGTTTTCCGTAAATACAAATTCTCTACAGATAATTTATTTAAACATCTTTATTTCATGTCTAATATGTGTAGTCTTAGTGCGCTTTTGGAATATACTGTATTTGCAACCACCAAAGCACAATATAACAGATTAACATTAGGAGTTTTATTACTACTTTCTGACTACACTAACACTAGGAGTTCTATTACTACTGTCTGACTACTCTAACACTAGGAGTTCTATTACTACTGTCTGACTACACTAACACTAGGAGTTCTATTACTACTGTCTGACTACACTAACATTAGGAGTTCTATTACTACTGTCTGTATTATCTATCACAGACTCACATACTCACCATGTTCCTCTGAAATAGATTCATGTGTCTCATAAAATGATGATCCTGCTCAGTCTCTCTCTCTCTCACTCTGATCTGAATCTGTTTGTTCTGTTCAGTTTCTCATATGAGTCTGTAGGAGGTGGAGACTCCAGATTCAGGTTTATCTCCATATTTTAACAGATAATTATCATACTGACTCTCTCCCAGTGCTGAATAACAGCACCAGAGTGGCTCACAGGTAAGTGGTTCACAGGTGAGGAATGCAGCCAGACTGCTACAAGTACACACACGTTGTATCATGCACAACATACAGAACTACTGTAAGTAAATGACACCTCTCTGATCTGAGAACAGTGTAGCTGCATGTAACGCCCGTGGTGTCTGGGAGCAATGAGGGGGATTCATGTACTGAGCAGAGTGTAACGAATCAAAGGGGTGTGATGCAAACGCAAGTATCAATGTGATTTATTAAATTAAACAAAGACCAAAAGGAACAAGAGAGAAAAACTAAGGACAGAAGAATATACACTACAGGCATGATAATCTGTCACCTTTCGGCGAAATTCGCCATTTTGAAGTTGAAAAGGGTGACCTACGCGAATCGTGTAGATCCGAGGATTTTTTTTTTTTTTGGAGGGGGGGGGTCCGGCAGATATTTTATAGATATATATATATATATTATCATATTGACTTAATAAGCATACAGAGCACTTCTGAAATCGGCAATTTCAATGACACAGTGGCCAGCAATTTCCGCCCAGATCCATCATAGAGGCCAAATTGCGTTTATACGAACGTTCTTCATTCATGTTGTGACGCTAAACGGGACGTGAAGCAGGACCTAGTGATATCTACACCGGGACACGGCAGAGAAGCGTACATTTACCATTACATTTAACAGATCGTACATTTACCAGTGGATTTAATTGGGTGATTAATGGTTTCAATCGTTTTCATATTTTCCGGTAAAACAAAGTTACTGCCGTTCGCTACAGCGTTGAATACTGTCAGAGCTAGCCACAAGCTCCTGTGATAAATAGGTAGATAGATAGGCCTATTAAGTTCGCGTCAACCCCGTGTATTTAGCGGTGACATAAAATAAGAAACAAGATTTTTTTTCTAGTGTCTGTAGTTCTAACTGGTGAATCCAGGGACGTGTGAGGATAACATGAAAAGCTTGAAGATGAAGTTGCAAACTCTTGTCATTTGATAGTCTTCCCTGTGCTTTAGCCCATGTTAGAAGCCTTTTGTGACAAAATAAAAACACGTGAACCCTGGTATTTTTTACACTCATTTTCGCCGCTGATGTTATTTATTGGTTCATTAAGACGTAATGGTTTTGACTGAGCCATCCGGAATGGCGAAAGCAGCTTCTCGCGTTTACGGATCTTGTCTCCGTCAAGACAGGTCAATATTTTTCAGCGTGACATTACCGTGAGAGAAGTCAACAGGGAAGACTCTGTGTTTCAATGGACTACTCTTCTTACTCGCACCTCTCGAAATTTAAATCTTTTTTTTAATCTCTGAATCTGACAGTGTCTGAATGTCATGTCTGACATGTATTATGTTTAGTATCTCTGTTCAATGGTTCAATTATTATTGTTCACTTTTTTATTTATTGTTCAATACTTTTCAGTATTGCTCTAATTTTGGTTTGATAGATAGATAGATAGATAGATAGATAGATAGAAACAACCACCCCGTCAACAGTCACTGTACCAGCAGCAGCACCCCCCCCGGTCTTCTCACCCTTTTAACCCCTGACACATTTTCATGTCTGACACTAGATCAAACATTAGATAGCCAACACGGCAACCAAGCAACACACTAAATGAAACGCCACTTAAACACAATACTAGAAATATTTAAACTTAGACACACCACAGGAAGGACTACTTTACTTACGACAACGGATGAACTAACAATCACTAAAGCATGACACAACCACAACATAAATTGGACTGAATCAACTGGATGAACAAGAAGACTAGAATGCACAGGGAATTAATGCACACACTTAGAAGCGAGAGACGAAGGCTACAACAGAGTCTAACTACTAAGGGGGACAGATTGACGGGGAGAAATATATGAACGAAGAACACATAAAATAGAGAGTCAGGGAGGGGAACAATATGCGAAGGGAAAATACAACTAACAAGGAACAACTAAAGTAAACCAGCAAAGAGATAAGAGAACTAAAACAGGGATGACAAAACAGAACAAACCAGACCAGCACACGGGATAAAAGAAGGGAGAGCACAGGCTACTGAGCACGGAGAGAAACATACACAGGCTCATGCAGGAAACATGGCAAACACAATGACCGACATCGAGAGGCTAAAACAGAGGGGATAATATACTTTGACACAAGGAGGAGAAACGAGACGCAGGTGAAAACACTTGAGGACATGGGCGTGACAAACAGGAGGGAAACCAAGGAAACGGGGAAAGTAGGCGGGACAAGGGAGGAGGGCGGAGCTGGACGTGACACAGAGTGAGGTGTCGTGAAGGACAATCCAAAATCAGGGTCATATAAATAGACCAAGGTCAAATCTGACAGTGAGTTATTCATATTTAATATTTTACAAAGACTACACCAAACAGCTGTAGAACACAAGAAGCTGTAAACAGACTACACTGGACAAACCAAGGAACACTAAGAACAAACACCTGGTAATACTAATGAGGGGCGGGGTTACACACAAGGAGGGATCAGAAAAACACTGACACCAGAATAAGAGGACAGAGGTGGAGCCAGACATGACAATGCAGCTCCCAGATCAGAGGCCCCTCCTGTTCAAAATTACAGTGGAGGAACAGACCTGCCCAGCTAAGAGTATTTTACAGTCTCTTCATTGATGAACTGATCAGAGATCAGTCCAAACAGAGGGGGATGTTCAGACTGCAGGTTGAAGTCTGTGCCAGTGCTGTTTAACTGTGTACTGATGAACTGTATCTGTACCAGCAGGATAGGAGTAAACATCTGTACCAGCAGGATAGGAGTAAACATCTGTAGCAGCAGGATAGGAGTAAACATCTGTAGCAGCAGGATAGGAGTAAACGTCTGTACCAGCAGGATAGGAGTAAACATCTGTACAGCAGGGCCGTGCAGAGACCTTTGGAGGGGCAGGTGCTCAAAGTGAAAAGGGGGCACATGGAGCACAAATTTGAAACACCATACAGAAACATACCTTGAAATATAACAGTTTGATTTGTAGCAACCCTTATTCATAAATAATATAACATGGAATCACAACATACCATATTATTGTCCACATCTCATATCTTTGATAGAGGGCAAAAGTAGTCTTTATCTATAGTCTATATTTACCTGATTGAGTACATTGAACAGCTACTGTTGAGGGGGTTGGTGGAGACGCTGTATTGTTCTGATATTGAAGTGACTAAAAAGAGCATGGGAGAGATAGTGGCTGATTAAAATAAGTGTTATGTGATCATGATAAGATGCAAAGATAACTAAGATTAAACATGGCGCACTGTGACCTGCCATACGGCTGATTGTTTGTAGGAGATTCTGTGCTGAGAAAGGATACAGCAGGCTGACTGAACTAAACAGATCAAGTTGCACATTCGTAAAAAGAAAGGGGAACATTAATGGGAGGACAAGAATAAAAGAGGGGTGGAGGTACAGCCTATATCCACTAAGCTATAATTCAAGCTCTGCATTAATTTAGGACATAGAAAGATAATGTATTAAGTTGAATTCAGATCCCCATTAGACACTGGACTGTTTAACTGTGGCTTCTCTTCCTGGAGTCCTTGGACAAAAATGGAACAATTCTTACACCTCTTTATTTTAATTTCACAGCTGTAGTTTTGGTTTCTAAAAAACAAATGCAACCATTTGTTTTGACACAAACATGACTTCAACATGTAATGTTCCATCCTGTTTTTATTAATTGATACTCATAAACTCATGTATAAACTTAACATTTTTAATGGGAGAAAGAGAATAGAGGAAGGGTGTGTGTGTGTGTGTGTGTGTGTGTGTGTGTGTGTGTGTGTGTGTGTGTGTGTGTGTGTGTGTGTGCGTGCGTGTCTGTCTGTCTCTCTGTGCATGTAACAAAGTAGTATTTTTTTGTTTCAGTTATAACAGCAACTTCCTGTTGCCCATGCTCCGAAATATGTCAATGACTTCACTGTAGTTGATTGGAATATCCTTTTCAATTGCCAGTAAAAGAAGCTCTGACAACCTCTCCTCTGTGCAAAGGGTGCGAAGTTTTGTTTTCACCAGCTTCAGCTTTGAAAAAGATCGTTCCACTGTTGCAGTAGACACGGGAAGTGTGCCGTATATCTTCAGCAGCTCAGTCAAGTTAGGGAAAACCAGATGTGCATTGTTTTCTTTGACCACTGAAAGAATAGATGCCACACTGATTGGTGAGGCGCATACATATGAAGCATGGAAGACCTTTAGTTCTGTCTGCAATTTGTCTTCTTCTTCAATGTCATAGAACTGGCAGAGTTTCTTCACAGCTTGCAGTGCTTCTATTGGAATTTTTGTTGTTTTCCAGTTCTCTGGGACTGTCAGGCAGTGGAGGGCTTTCAAACTTTCCCATGTGGAGTTATCTTCTCCTTTGAAGCGTCTCTGAAGCTCTTTTGTCATGGTGTCCACAAAAACATAAAACACTTTAACGCGGTAGTAGTCTTGCAAAGTAGGGAGAGTGTGGTCAGCAGTAGCTGTTGTGGCAATGACCTTTGTGAGAGAAATTATTGATTATTGATTAATTATCATTGATTAGATCATGTTTAGTTATTATAAGAGATCATTATGAACTTTATGATTTTGGACATGTCCATTCTGGCTAAACAGAAGGACTACAATAATGAAGTAGTGTGATTCAGTGTAACCATGTTTAGTTCATATTATGCATGTGTGCTATACTGTGACCCAGGTCAGGGAGAGTGCTGAGGGTAAGAGCACTCTGTTAACTGGTAGTCACTAGGCTACTAGTCTTGGGTTATTTAGCTTTCTCTGTGTTCAACTGATACATCAGTTGCTTCCGCTAACTCTAGGGAAGTCCATATTAGGAGATACACACATGTGAGACAAAGTAGCCTGCTGGACGCCTATGTTTTGGAACATGCTGTGCTAAAGATAACCTGCTGTTAGAACTGCTGAATTGTGTTTAAGATTGTATATAAGCAGGGGGAGCGCCCCCCTGCCTTCAGAGTTGTCATGCTTGAATGAGACTCTCATGTCTGTGTCTGTCTTGTGTCTGTCTTTGTCCTATTTATATATATTTATATTTTTGTAATAAATTAATCATTTAACACTAGCAAGACTGAAATTTCAGGATCTCCAGGACATCACCCCTCCTTCTTGCTAGCAATTAGCCATCCTTTTATTATGCAAATGCGGAGCACTGAGGCAGCAGGTCAAACACTAATATGGCTAAAAGTACGAGGAGTTTCGCAGGCAAACCGCGCAGACCCCCGCTCTTCTTTCCACAGAAAACCAGCTCATCTGTATATCACAGCTTCAAGAAGCAATTCGAAATTACAACCCGTGAAACTATCTTTTTTTTATAGCGCGAAGGTAATTATTCCTATGATGAATAGGAATTAATCTTTTGGTTTGAATCTCGCTAAACATTCTAACTGAAATAAATCTTCGCGCTAAAGAATAAACGTTGTACTTGTAGTAGGCGTATGTGCTAGAAGTTATTTGTTTTATACTATCCAAGTATTATCTAAAATTAAGTAAAAATCGAAATCAATCAGTACAAATTATATATATTCTATCCGTATCTAGATATTTAGACAGAATCAAACATTGTATGCATGTTATTTCTGCAATTCGTCCGTTACGAAACAGCACTAATTTACAGGTAGAGAATATATATAATTTGCACTGCTACATAGACAGGAAATGCCACAAAATAATCTCTGAAATATCATAAAAATTATATATATTCTATCTGTATATAGATATTTAGAGAAAGTCAAATATAGGCATTGTAGCCTACATGTTATTTATGTTGTTCTGCTTTTATGAAACAGCACTACTTATATAAAAATTCTAGCCATATCAATTTTGTTTTTCCACCTAATTCCAGATAAATACAGAACAATTAAATTAAATTTTAACTCAGAGACTGACTGATTATCCATTCATCTATACATCTATTCATCCATCAGATATAAAGAAATGGAAATGCGCAAGTATCGGTTAGTGATTAGCGGGTATCGATACGCATGTCATTAGCGCCTTTGCATCAGCCGCCGTGAAGGTTCACAATTTACACTTGTTGAAGATGGGTGGGGTGTGGTCTTCTCCAAGCTGGGATAAAAACGGACACACAAACACAGGTGAGTCATTTCATATATTTTTCTTGTTCTGCGAGGAAGACACGGACACTACGATGGCACACAAGAGGATTTACACTCCTTTGCAAGCTTGGCTCTTCTGAACGCAATGGATGACTATGATTCCGACGGAGGAGAGGAACTTTGTTTTAGTGCTGAAGACTCCGATCTGGCACTTTCAACTGGCGCAGATACGAGTGGACAATCGGATGAAGAAAACCGTAGCCCTCCACGAAAGAAGCGTTCTGTTGCTAAGGATGTCAGTAAGCCTGCAACGAACATAAACGCAAAAGATGGAACCGCTTGGGAAAAGACTGATGTTGTAAGAAGTCTTGGACACGGCAGCACCACTTTTACGTTCAGTGAGACCGCAGGACCTACAGAGCATGCCAAGGTAATGTAAAAAACTCTTTTCGTAGATGTATACAAGAAAAGTACAGAGGTGAGTTTTGCCAGCTATATTTCCTCTTTTGTATAGATGAAACTGTAGTGCATGTTGTAGTGTAGTGCATAGGAAAAAACATTGAATTGAATTTGGCCAGCTATATTTCCTCTTTGTTATATTTTATAAATATATTTATATTATATTTCCTCTTTTTTTTTTTACATATAAGTAATGTTATCACGGATGTACATAGGAAAAAGCATTGAACTGAATTTGGCCAGCTATATTTCCTCTTTGTTATATTTTATAAATATATTTATATTATATTTCCTCTTCTTTTTTTTACATATAAGTAATGTTATCACGGATGGCCAACTATATTTCCTCTTTTGTAGATGTAAAGATGAAAAAAAAAAAATTATTTTATATTTCCTATTTTTTTACATACAAGTGATATGATTTTTATTTTACTTCTACAGCGCAGAATCACAAGCAGGTTGCAGAGCTTTCTGTGTTTGATCGACATAGAGATGCTGAGGGCAATCACACACTGCACGGTCCATGAAGCCCACAGAGCGGATCAGAGCTGGAACCTGTCTGTCAGCGAGTTGATGGCTTTCATCGCAGTGCTTTTTCTGCGGGCAATACTCTGCCCGGTTGGAGCGGTGGCCGATTGTTGGTCTAAGAAATACGCTGTGCCTGCAATCAAGGACACGATGTCGCGTGACCGCTACAAAGAAATCATGCGGTACTTGCGCTTCGATGACAAGGACACCCGTGCGGAACGTGTAAAGAGCGACAGATTTGCTGCAATCTCGGACATCTGGCAATGTTTTGTACGTAACTGCACTCTGTGTTACACGCCAGGACAACACATCACCGTTGATGAGCAGCTCTTTCCAACCAAGGTCCGCTGTCCTTTCCTGCAATACATCGCTACAAAACCTGACAAGTTTGGCATAAAGTTTTGGATTGCTGCTGATTTGAAGACCAAGTATATGTGCAATGCTCTTCCATATTTGGGAAAGGACCCCAGTCGTCCCAAGGGAGAAAGACTGTCAGAGAATGTCGTCATGAAACTCATGGAACCATATCTGGACAAGGACAGAACTGTCACCACTGACAACTACTTCACATCCCTGTCTCTGGCCAACAGACTGCTTGCATGCAACACAGCTCTGCTTGGGACAATCAACAAGATCAGAAGAGAAATTCCTCCTCCAGCAAAAAACACCAAGGGACGTGAGGAATTCTCCACACATGTGTACACATCAGGAAGTGCCATACTGACAGCGTATGCTCCAAAAAAAAACAAGGCAGTCTGCATTCTCAGCACAATGCACAAACAAGTCACGATCTCCGAAGGCCGCAAAAGGAAACCAAACACGATCACGGACTACAACAGCATGAAGGTATGCGTATATGATGATAAATAATGTCACATTATTGAATTTTTATGTCATATATGTCAGACAAAATGATTATAATGTTTATAATGTAACATAACCTTTTTATGTTTCTTCTTTGCAGTGCGGTGTGGATATCATGGACCAGAAGGTGCGTGGGTATACGGTCCGCGCAGGAACACGCAGGTGGCCTGTTGCAGTGTTCTACAACATGCTGGACTTGGCAGCGATGAATGCACATGTTTTGTATACGACATGCACGAGGTCCACGGAGAGCAGAAGAGACTTTTTACATGCTCTTGCTGAGGAACTTCGGCGTCGATTCTTACAGGAAAAGACAATGGCGAAAAAGCAACGACCTCCACCTGCTCCTGGAAAGACGACGCAGTGCCAGGTGCAGATACACTGCAACGGGAATCACAGCTCGGAGCGGTGTGCTGTGTGCGCCAAGTACACCTGTCGAAAATGTAGAAAGGATGGGCCATGGATATGTAGCAACTGTTAGCTTGCGGGATGCTCAAAGCGCACTTGGCTGTATTTCAAATGAGATTTCTATTTTTCTAATAAAAATATTGTTGTTCTGCATCACACATTTGTTTTACCCTGTCATTGCTAAGGCAAGAATATCTTTATTGTTGTTATTACTGGGTGGGGTGTGTGTGTGTGTGTGTGTGTATAAAACTTTTACAACGGTTCTATTACCGGCATTATTTCTGTAAATCGCGTATATACTCAAACTCTAACACAATGTGCAAGTATGTTACATTACAAAAAATATAGGTACACAGATTGACTGGTATCTTACAAGTTTGTAGTGGATTCAAAATGTATATATGTTTACTCTGCAGCACGATTCTGTGAATTTGCCATCGCACTACACGTACCGCCAACGCATTGTTTATTCTTTAGTGTAAGCATAAAAAACATATGAAACACATACAAAATCACATAACACGTATGCTTACTACAAATGGATTGTTTATTCTTCTTGAAGCTGTGATATACAGATGAACTGGCCAGGCTGAATTTCCTTGGAAATGGAGCGGTGGTCGGCGCTTTTGCCTTGTGAAAATCGCACAACACGTATGCCTACTACATGCACATTATTGTAGTTTATTCTTTAGTGCGATGAAGTAAGCATAAAATGCGAATGAAACATATAAAACTGGCTAGTCTGTGTCTGGTGTGCTTTGAGAAAATTGCACAGCACGTATGCCTAATACAAAAACAACGCGAGGATTTATTTCACTTAGAATGTTTAGCGCGATTCAAACCAAAGGATTCATTCCTATTCAGCATATGAATAATTATCTTCGCGCTATAAAGAAATATAGATTGTAACGTTTGAATTGCTTCTTGAAGCTGTGATATACAGATGAACTGAATTTCCTTGGAAAGGAGAGCGGTGGTCGGCGCTTGACACTCATAAAATGGACTAGTCATTGTCTGGTTTGCCTTGTGAAAATCGCACAACACGTATGCCTACAACGAGCACATTATTGTAGTTTATTCTTTAGTGCGATGAAGTAAGCATAAAATGTGAATGAAACATATAAAACTGGCTAGTCTGTGTCTGGTTTGCCTTGAGAAAATTGCACAGCACGTACGCCTAATACAAAAACAACGCGAGGATTTATTTCACTTAGAATGTTTAGCGCGATTCAAACCAAAGGATTCATTCCTATTCAGCATATGAATAATTATCTTCGCGCTATAAAGAAAGATAGATTGTAACTTTTGAATTGATTCTTGGAGCTGTGATATACAGATGCACTGGCCGGGCTGAATTTCCTTGCAAAGGAGAGCGGGGGTCGGCGCTTCAAACACGCACATATCTTTAGCAAGACAAAGGGCACTAATCTCTTCACAGCGGGGAAGTGGGCTACTCGGCGGCTGATTTTCCTTGCGACTTTTTTCGTAGCGTTGGCCTTCCCAGTGTTAACCACGTCTGAGTCCTCATCCATTTATTAGAAAATTTCCACGACACCTTGAACTTTGCTGGCATTTTCCTCTTCCTAGCTTGACCAGGAATCTCACCTGGGGGGTCGAGGCCCACTGATGCAGCCTTCTCTGTAGCCTGTCTATACATGTTCTCGAACTCTTCCTCTGTTCTGCTGTGGGCCAGCTTCTGAATAACTCCATCAACAATTTTGTATGCTGCAGCCAGGTCTATGTCTTTCTGCTGCAATGCATCAGAAGCCATTGAAGAATTCAAAGTTGATGCTCTTGAGAAGGATCATTGCATCACCTGCTGAAGAGTCTGGGGGATCTTGCTGTGTCATTTCCTCAAGAAACTGCATGACAGCTGGGAGGACCTTCCTCAAAGTGCGAAGGGCAGATTCTCTGCAGGCCCACCGTGTGTCTGACAGCTTCTGCAGCTCCAGTGGACGCTGATCAGGGTACATTGTCTTCTGCATTTCAATAAATGCAGTGTCGTTTGGATGAGTTGGCCACAAAAGCATAAAGTTTTTCAACTAAGTTGAAAAAGGTGACAAAACAAATGTTCGACTTTGCACTTTCAACTAACACCAGATTAAGGCAATGTGCCTGACAGTGTACATACAAGGCTTTCTGATTTCTTTTAAGGATTCTTGACTGAAGACCCCTAAAGCATCCACTCATGTTTGCAGCGCCATCATATCCTTGACCCCGGATGTTATCCAACTTTAGATCATTTTCTTCCAGTACAGCTATCACTACCTTTTCAAGAACATCTCCACTTGTGGCATGCACATTACAGACCTGAAGAAAGCGCTCCTTGATTTGCATATTATGCACATACCTGAGAACAAAAGAAACCTGTTCAGTGTGTGCAGCATCTGTGGTTTCATCCATGAGAATTGAAAAGGTTTTGCTCTCTTGGATTTCTTTTTGGATTACTCGTTTCAATGATATGGCCAAAGCTTTTATCATATCATTCTGACTTCTGTTGGAGAGGAGTGAGACAAGAGGTCGTTTACCAGGTCCCTGCTTCTCTTTTATGGCATCCAGGTGTAATTTAATTACACTGTCATATTTGCTAAACAGCTCCACCAACTGTAGAAAATTACCTCGATTTTGGCTTGACAGGGTTTCATCGTCTCCTCTAAAAGGCATACCCTGTCTTGCCAGGTAAAGACTGATAGCTAGTAAGCGGGACAGAATTTCTCTGTTTTTTTCTCTTTCCATTTCTTTTGCACCTTGTAACACACTGTCACCCATTTTGAAAGCTGCCTCCAATGATTTCTTTTTGAAGGTGTTCCACCTCACCATACTGCACATGTGATATTCTGAGGCACTATGTTCCTTAATCCTCTCTAGAGCCTTTCTCCACCGATTAACTCCTTCTGTTTTCCAGGTTTTGCGGCTTGTGTATTTTTCAATATTCAAAAAAAGACGGCAGCTGAAACAAAACATGGTGTCAAGACTTGGGGAGTATTCTAGCCATGGGTTGTTCTCATACCATTTCTTTTGAAATGACCTCCCCTCATCATTCTTAGGAAATGAGCAGAGCGCTGGTTGACAGGGTCCAATACTCTCACAGAACTGTATGAAGGCCTCATCATATTTAATGTGTAAATGCAGGACATGGGCAGGATCATTTGGGTGGGTAAGTCCAAGCAGGTCTGAGAATATTTGCCTTCCTCTGGCTTCTGTCTCCACCGGGCTTGATGCACCCTCTACCCCAACCTTTTGTATCGCCTGTAATTCTGTCTCTGCCTCTCTCACTCCAAACTCTATCTCCTGGCTAGCTGCTTTCTCAACCTCAACATTCTCTGTGGGCTTCTCAACAATCTCTGACATCTTTCCTGCCTCTGTCTCATCCTGGCTTTCTGTTTCCAGCAAACTCTCATTTCTTTGTGGCACAATATCTTCATCTTTCTCTCCTTTCATCTCCTTATCTGACCTATCATCACTCACTCCCTGTCCATCTGGAAACAAGGCATAATTTGCTCTTGGATTAATTGACTTAATATCTCTTACACATGATTAATAATAAACCCACCATAATGTAACAGAACGACAACATTGAAATTGTGCTTGTTATTGTTTTAACTGAAAACCTCTACAGTATAAATAGCAGGTACATGTTATTCTAACCTTTTGTGCTCTTTGTCATCCAGCTGGCGAGTGATCCAGTGCCTTTCGCAGCCTCACGCAGCTCCTTTTGTTTATATTTTAACGTCCTCTCCTTACGAGGCATCTCTGCAGAATGAAATATGATTGATAAACTGTAATCTGATACACAAAACCCACACACACAGTGACATTTCATACTTTTTCCAGACATATAGGCCTACTGTATAGCTATGAATTTGCTCCATGGTGCTGATTCACAATCTGCCCTTTATTATTCGTAGTGCTGATAAAGTAAAAAAATAATTAAATTATGTAGAAATCATGTATTTAAATGTATTTGTGCTTTATCCACTTTGTTCAAGATAGCAAGGTTATAAATGTCACATATTTTATATTCATGCATATTTAATTTGTCTGTATACAAGTGTTAAAACACATTCTGATTTGTTTAATGAGAGGTCACAATCACAATTTAAATTCTTCAAATTAATTATTATTATTGTTGTATTTATACTAATATAGTCCAAAATTATGTAAATAGGCATGTACATGGCAGAGTTTTAGTCAAATAGCATATGTCTCATTGCCTTTAGAAATATACATGTAGGAAAAACACTGCAACTGTGTGTGTGTGTGTCTCTCTCTCTCTCTCTCTCTCTCTCAGCAGACAACAGACACTTTTTTTGTTTTTTGGCGGTCGTGGTAATTTTTAAAGTAGTCCGGTAATAAAACGCACCCCGCCATTCCTGAATTTTCACCCGCGACTGACTTTTCAAACAAGCCCAATTTGGCGGTAAAACCGCGAACCTGGCAACATACATATACACACACAGTGACAGGCACACTGTAACTCGTGAGAGTGTGTGTAGAGTCTCACACACACAGAATGCTGCTAACTTCACTAACTTTGTCAGTTATCTTGCAAGAAAACAATGTGGCGTGCACAAACAAATACCACGGCAAAACCTACCTACCGGACCGTTAGCTGTTCTCTCTCCGTATCTAGAGTTAGCAGCTTAGTAGCGCCTAGGTCACGTGCTGACGTCACGTAAAGTCAGGAGGGCACGTAAGGGTCAATGTGAATCAACGTGATTCACATGTGAATGGTGATTATTATTATTATTATTATTATTATTATTATTATGCCACACAGACAGACTTTCACACATACAAAAATTGACAAAAGGGCACTTTGGGCAGAAAGGGCCAATGGGGCAGGTGCTCCAGCACCCTCCGCCCCCCCCCCCTCTGCACGTGCCTGCTGTACAGCAGGATAGGAGTAAACATCTGTACCAGCAGGATAGGAGTAAACATCTGTACCAGTAGGATAGGAGTAAACATCTGTACCAGCAGGATAGGAGTAAACATCTGTACCAGCAGGATAGAAGTAAACATCTGTACCAGCAGGATAGGAGTAAACATCTGTACCAGCAGGATAGGAGTAAACATCTGTACCAGCAGGATAGGAGTAAACATCTGTACCAGCAGGATAGGAGTAAACATCTGTACCAGCAGGATAGGAGTAAACATCTGTACCAGCAGGATAGGAGTAAACATCTGTACCAGCAGGATAGGAGTAAACATCTGTACCAGCAGGATAGGAGTAAACATCTGTACCAGCAGGATAGGAGTAAACATCTGTACCAGCAGGATAGGAGTAAACATCTGTACCAGCAGGATAGGAGTAAACATCTGTACCAGCAGGATAGGAGTAAACATCTGTACCAGCAGGATAGGAGTAAACATCTGTACTAGCAGGATAGGAGTAAACATCTGTACTAGCAGGATAGGAGTAAACATCTGTACCAGCAGGATAAGAGTAAACATCTGTACCAGCAGGATAGGAGTAAACATCTGTACCAGCAGGATAGGAGTAAACATCTGTACCAGCAGGATAGGAGTAAACATCTGTACCAGCAGGATAGGAGTAAACATCTGTACCAACAGGATAGGAGTAAACATCTGTACCAGCAGGATAGGAGTAAACATCTGAAGAGACTTTGAGAATGCTGGTGGTCACGTGAATCCAGTGCGTGTGGTAGGAGGTGTTGATGGTGTGTGGAGACACCCTGATGATCTTCTCAGTTGGTCTCACGAGCCTCTGTAGATGCTGGTGGTTTGAGATACCAGTGCACATATCAGACAGCTGTTAGACATGTTAGACAGCTAGTCAGGATACTGTTGCCCTGTAGAAGGGGCTCTATGTGGCAGTGCTCATGTTGGTCTTCACTGATGACTATTCCATACATGACACATGTTTTTTTTTTGCACCTGCCCCCCACGTACCCCCCACCCCACACCCAAGACTAAGAGGCAACGCCCCCCCCCCCCCCCCCCCCCCCCCCGAGCCCCCCACCACCACCAACCAGGACAAGCACACAGACACCCCTGGTCTACAGCCGCAGCCCTCCAGCCCCAGGAAGTCATTGACACAAGCAGCCCCCCCAGGGTCACAACTAAGCCCCCCCCCCAGGGTCAATCCCCAGCTACCTGCTAGGCCACCGGGAGACGAAACCACAGCCATCCACCCCGACTAAGTAATGGAACTGATCAGTGGGAACCAAAGATCATTAAATTCCTCCAACTGGTTTTTAGAGGAAGCAGACATTCCCTCCAGACTAATGTCATCAAGTAATAATGGGTAATATGCAGATCTTTTTCTGATTTCCTATTAATGAGGATGGTTTTCTTGGCGATGCATAGGGCAGTGAGAACTATGTGTGATGTGTTTGTCTCTATAATGTGACACCGGGACAGAGACAGCAGGAGGCAGAGGCTGTGAGCGAAAGACTTTATTATCCATACTTAGAATAACACAAATACTCAGGACACTTGGCAGGACAAACACAAAGGAATACTTAAACAAATGAAGAACAGCAGAAAGTCCACAAATAGGCAGAAGTCTGAAGTGCAGAGCAGATTATCCCACATAGTGAGGTGAGGATACAGGCTGAATGCACAACACTGGACAACACGACCTGTGGGGATTTATACAGCCCAAACCTGATTAAGTGGCAGGTGTCAGTACTCGGGTGATTGTGATGGTGGGAGTGTCCAGGAATGAGAGGGTGTGTACTGTGATGAGGTGGGCATGTGTGTTCGTGAGTGAGTGAGTGTGTGCGCCCTCTGGTGGCGTCTGGGCTGACCCACCGTGACACATAACCAATTCACTGACGTCTCAAATCCTACAAATGAGATGCCACTCGCTCGCAGTGGTTTAATTATGCTGATGGAGTAACATTCACTCATAACCATCATCTATAACAATAAATCCTTTAAATTTACAGTGCTGTTGTTAACGGTCTACCACTGTAGATTCACATACCCTTCTATAATCTGAATTCGATGTTATCGCTAAACAGTATTCTGAACTAGTAATTTTGAGCCGTCTAGCTGGATTTCAGCTAGTATCTTTCACTCAACATAATTTTCAAACAAAAGTTATGAACCATCTTCATTTCAACAAATGGCGATTCGGGGCTCGTCAGGATGATTTAAGCAAGTTGCTGATACACAGAGTCACTCAAAAGAGTCTTTAGATGCCTGTCAGCAGAGGCCACAGTCAAGTAGCAATGGACACACTAAGTGCCACAATTATGTGTCAGCTGCCACAAGGTGCCATTTCTGGGTGGTATAGTGGTCACTTTCATGCTGCTTACATGCTACGTACACGCCAAACAGGGAAATTTTACAGAAAGACACGCCTTCCAATGACCTGAATGAATTTCACGTTGAATTTTTTTCAAGTAATAATGGTTTCAGGTTCAGGTTTTGGTGACACTGAAAAAGCTCCATACAAATGTACCTAATACAGATTAGGTAAAATAGGGTTGAGGTATTGACTTTAGTTTAGGTGCAGTACATTTAAGAGTCCAGCAGAGGGTGCTGTGCCTTTGTGCTGTGCTTTATTTCATAATGGTCCTATTGGCATGGGCCCTTTTCACAACAAAACGGAAATACGTCACCGCCGGGTAAAATAAGTTCCGGTACTCGCAGAAGATAGTTGTTGTCAATTCACCTCAGCATGGAGCGTGTGTTTACTTCATCCCTGTCGTCGCTGCCGAGACTGAATTTTAAATACGTTTCCAGTATCGTTGGAGAACATTCAACAACGAACGGTTCCAAGTTAAATAGAGGCTACAAATTGTTTGTAGAATAATTTATTCACTTATACCAGGGTAAGCTAACACCAGCTAGCACTAGCTAGGTAACTAACTATTATTTAAGGTATAGCTGGTTCCATTAGTCATCCTACGGAGTGGTAAAACAGTCTATATTATTATGTTATATATTATAATATTACATATTATACTGACAGCTTTAGTTAACAATATCTAGCTAGGTTAAGCTGTGCGATTTTTGGCCCATTTTCAGCCGATTTTTCACTCGTGCGACTATTTTTGCGATCGGGCCGAGTTTCGGCTCAATCGCGTGTGTGCATCGTATAGTTTACACAGGTAAACGAGGAGCGATTCACACCTCACGACCAACTCCCGATCAGAAATCGCAGCGTCGCAAGAATATCAAACATGTTTGAAATTCAAATCGCTCCTCGTGAGAGTATCGCACTGTTGAAGCAGCTCCACGAGCCGACTCTCCCTGCGATTTAGTCGTACAGTTTGAGCTGGAGCTGAGCACATGATTTAAAATATCGTACAGTGTACGCCCAGCTTTAGCAAGCCAAGGGATGTCAGCTATTGATTGTTTGGTTTACATCAGTATCAATAAAGTTCATGACACACACCAAGTTATTACGTGTTATTGTTTATTCAGTGTCCAATATAGTCGACAGCAGAGTGATGGTCAGAGCTGGATGCTACCGAGCAGAGCTGGATGCTAGCGGATCACAACTAGTTTCAGAGCCGTTTCAGTGGAACAGTTGCTGTCCGCATTTGAAAGAGCAAACTCTCGACTAGTAGATGTTCGTGGTGTACTGCCAGCCGAAAGCTTGCTTTTTTCCAGCTAGATGCTATCGGATCACGGCTAGAAGCTATCGGATCACGGCTAGAAGCTATCGGATAGGGGCTAGAAGCTATCGGATAGGGGCTAGAAGCTATCGGATCACGGCTAGAAGCTAGCGAACCGGGGCTAGAAGCTAGCGAACCGGGGCTAGAAGCTAGCGAACCGGGGCTAGAAGCTATCGGATCGGGGCTAGAAGCTATCGGATCACGGCTAGAAGCTATCGGATCGGGGCTAGAAGCTATCGGATCGGGGCTAGAAGCTATCGGATCGGGGCTAGAAGCTATCGGATCACGGCTAGAAGCTATCGGATCACGGCTAGAAGCTATCGGATCACGGCTAGAAGCTATCGGATCACGGCTAGAAGCTATCGGATCACGGCTAGAAGCTATCGGATCGGGGCTAGAAGCTAGCGAACCGGGGCTAGAAGCTAGCGAACCGGGGCTAAAAGCTAGCGAGCCGGGGCTAAAAGCTAGCGAACCGGAGCTAAAAGCTAGCGAACCGGAGCTAAAAGCTAGCGAACCGGGGCTAGATGCTATCGGACCGGGGCTAGATGCTATCGAACCGGAGCTAGAAGCTAGCGAACCGGGGCTAGATGCTAGCGGGTAACAGCTAGATGCTAGCGGACGTACGTGTACTCCCAGCCGAGAGCTTGATCTTTCAAACGCGGACAGCAACTGTTCCACTGAAACCGGCTGGGAACAGTAACAGTACTGGGAACAGTAACAGTACCGGGGACAGTAACAGTACTGGGAACAGTAACAGTACCGGGGACAGTAACAGTACTGGGAACAGTAACAGGGAACAGCACCAACTTTTAGCCGCGAGCTTTAGCCGTCTGCAGCAGTGAAATGCTGGCTACACACAAAGATGCTCCGTATCACAAAGTTTTCCCCTTCATCCCTCCTAATTGCACAAACCCATTTTCTTTCTGCTCGTCGTCAGCCGGAAAACCGTAGAAACTGAGATACGACTGTTTTTGCTTCGAGATCGAGCACCCTGGTGCACTGCAAAAGCTCTTGTTATTGGACTCTGCCATTGTTTAATGTGTAACGGAAGTAACTTTACCCTGCAACGAGAGCTTCCGGAAGAAAAAATGCGGAAGTGTGAAAAGGGCCTATATTTGCTCTGACACATGTTTGTGTACAGAATAAACAGGAGGGGTGAGAGAGCACACCCTTGTGGTGAGCCTGTGGAGGAGCAGAGCTGATCAGACATAACTCCGTTTACCCTAACCTTCTGTGTCCTGTCTGTTAAAAAGTCCAATATCCATCCAGCAAGGTTAAAACTGATATCAAATTGTTCTAAAAGACGATTAACTAAAATATGTGGCTGAATTGTATTAAAAGCAGATGAAAAATCAATAAACAAAATTTGAGCATGGGACCCACTTCCTTCAAGATGTTTGAGAAGAACATGGAGTAGTGTAAGGGTGGCATCTTCTACTCCTCTATTTGGCCTATAGGCAAACTGCATGGGGTCCAATGCATGTTCAGTATATCTTAAAATTTGTAGCCTTATCAGCTTTTCAAAATTCTTCATTAAGATTGAAGTTAAAGCGATTGGTCTAAAATCATTCAGGTTATTTGGCCTACAGCATTTGGGGACGGGAACCACAACAGCATGTTTCCAAATCTTGGGTACATGTTGTGTCTGCAGAGATTTATTAAAAATAAAATGGAATATTGGGCTCAATTCTTTTGTACATGACTTAATTACCCGTCCACAGATGTTATCTGGTCCCTGACTTTTATTCATTTTTGTCGTAGAAAAGACATTTTCAACATCTCTGCATGTGATGCTGATGTATTTATTATCTTTAAGTTTATCTTTCAGTTCTACAACTTCCTGACTAAAGTCAAACTTGTCAAAACGGTTATAAAAACAGTTCAATGCATTGGCCAGTTCATTATCTGATTTAAAACCCTCAAGAAAGACATGGCTGCTGTTACTCTGGTTCTGGACACCTGCTATAATTTTCATACTGGACCAGGCAGAGCCAAGATTGTTCTCAGCCATTCTTTTTTCGAGTTTGGACTTATATCATTGTTTTGCTTTGGATATCTCAGTTTTTAGCTCTTTTGTGGCTACATGCAGGTCAGTGGCAATGCCGTTCTTGTGAGCTTGCCTTTTTTTCAGTAAACAGTTTTTAATAGACCCATTCACCCATGGCTTGTTATTAGGGTAAATCTTAATTTGTTTACAGGGGATAATCATATCCCTACAGAAAGCTACATATGAACATACAACATCAGTAATCACATCCAGATTATTACATGATTCCTTAAAAACGTCCCAGTCTGTACACTCATAGCACTCCTGAAGACACATAACTGATTCATCAGTCCATTCCTTTACTTCTTTAATTTGTATTTGCTCTCTTCTCAAAATAGACTTGTACTTAGGAATTAATTGAATACAGTTGTGGTCCGCTGAGCCCAACGGGGGCAGTGCAATCGATTTGTAAGCGTCCTTCACCGAGCCATAACAGAGATCCAGTGTCTTTCCCCGTCTGGTTGGACAGGTGACATACTGATAAAAATCTCTCATTGTCTTTTTAAGGGTGACATGATTAAAATCACCTAAAATAAAATTCGGAGCGTCGGGTGAGAGTGATTGAAGTTTTTGGGTAACATCCAAAATGACATTACAGGCTGTGGCAGCATTTGCCTTGGGATGGATGTACACCACTGTCAGAAAGATTTGAGGGAACTCTCGTGGCAGATAGAATGGGCAGATTGACACGGACAGAAGCTCAATATCAGGTAAACATATGTTTTCTCTAACAGTCACAGAGGTACAGTAACGTTTGTTTAGGTATACACATACCCCACCGCCGTGTGTCTTCCCCGTTACGTTGGCATTCTTGTCCGTCCGAATAGGCGTTCCGAAGCCGTCAATCCACAAATCGCGGTCCTGGTCGCAGTTGGACAACCAGGTCTCCGTGAAAGCCAAAACACAGCATTCCCCAAAGTCCTTGTGTAGCCGGACGTTTCCCTGCAGCTCGTCAATCTTATTCCTTAGGGACTGAACATTCCCCAGTATCATTGTTGGTAGGGGGATCCTTTTCAGGCATTGTTTCTTCAGACGTAGCCGGACCCCTCCGCGTTTGCCCCGCTTTCTCTTTTTCCTCTGCCATATCGAACGTTCGGGCTTATGATCTTTTCTTATACAGTCTGGCAAATGTAGACGTAGACCTGTATCTGAACTATTAGGCACGCTTTCTGTGCGAAGTTGAAGCAGCTGATCTCGGCTGTACAAGATTCTTGTTTGGGCCTTCACGTCTTGGGAAAACAGCAGGCAGGATACCAGAATCCAGATTACAATCGGGTAAAACAGTTCCATTTTTCATTGATGTCGTTGTTTTCAGGACTAGTTACTTAGACAGACTTATTTAAACAAACATCGGGACATTTACGACTTAAAAACAGATAAAAACAGACAAACACACAGGACGCCAACCTCATTCACTGCCTGTCGCTGCGTGCGCATGCGCCATAACTTCCTTCCTCCCCTTTGTACGTTACACAGATGCATGATGCATTCGGCTCTATTCTGGCCCAAGAGAACAATGGAGTTGAGAAGGTAGTGGCCTATGCCAGCCATGTATTAAATGCCACTGAACGAAACAGGTCTACGTTTGATGGAGAGTGGTGGGCGATTGTGTGGTCAGTCTGACATTTCTCACACTACCTACAGGGTGTCCCTTTGTAATATTCACTGATCATGGTCCTGTACTCAGTTTCAGCAGGACGTCTATTGACCGAGACCCCACAGGACACAGAACACGTTGGGTCTTAGAGCTGGATGTGCATGATTGGACTATTAAACACAGAGATAGTACAAGACATGGAGATGCAGACTCAAATTCTAGGCGTCCAAATGGGGATTTCACACCTCTGAGACACCAGCCTTGAGAGTCCTACAGAACATCAACCTCCACCCCACCTCCCACACCCAAAACACACAAACATCTCACTCTGTCTTCAATCTTTCTCAGACTTTCTCAAGGGACATTTCTCAGTGTCAGAAGGATGATGTCACACTGAAAGCAGTGTGAGAGTTGCTGGAGAAAAGAAACCGTCCCCCAGGGAGGCATATGAAGAAAAGTTCACCTGAACTAAACGTGTATTGGCGACAGTTCAACAGACTGCGGGTGCAGAATGGAACAATGTACCATCTCTGCTGAGAAACCCGGTGAGTCTCCCCCCTTCACATTGTTGTTCACACAACCTTCTTCCTGAAGTACTGCAGTTTTTACATGGACATCTCTCGCTTGGACACCTTGGTCATAAAAAGACCCTCACAAGGGCCAGAGAACATTTCTATTGACCATTTATGGCTAGGGACATTGAAAATATTGTCAGCACTGTATTGCATGTCAGTCTAGATCTATGCCTGTTCCTCAAAATCTGGCCCCGCTGCAGACAATTCATGCTAATCGTCCATTCCAAAAAGTGGCTGCAGACATTACTGAGCTCCCTGTCACACCTTCTGGGAACAGATGTGTCCTTGTCATTCAGGATTATTTCACAAAATGTGTGAACTTGTATCCAATGAAAGATCAAAGAGCGGTAACTGCTGCACAAATCATTTTTGAGCAGTACATCACTGAGTCTACATCACTGTCTACATCAAGGAAGACAGTTTGAAGCTGATTTAATCAAAGACCTGTGTTCCAAGTTAGGTGTGACTAAATCTAGGACCACACCTAAAGGATCAGCTTACTAAGTGTCTGTACCAGCAAACTGAACCATGGGACATGAGATTACCCTCCATACAGCTTTCCTACAACACTAGTGTTCACACTAGCACAGGATATTCTCCATTCTTCCTTGCACAAGGACGAGAAGCAAGATTGCCGGTTCATCTTCTCTTTTCGGTCCCTATTGAGGAATCAGGTGCTTCCCTGGGTTCTCCAGCAGACTATGCCAGTCTGTAGGAGACTACAGTGTGTCTATAAGTTGAGTCAGGAACAACACAATTATGCTCATGCTCAACAAAAAACACAGTATGACAAAAATGTAAAGTATGTGACATACAAGGTTGGTGATTCTGTTTGGCTGAATGATCTAGCACATTCCAGATGCAAATTGGCATATACATATATAGGGAGGGATTTGTGTTTTGTGGAGATTTCGTCTCGCATTGTGTTCGGTGGATTTCTCCTGCTTGCTAGGTGGATTAAAAAACGTTAATAGTCCCGTCCACTAGTGTGGAATTTATTTGTTGGATATGTCCTTCGTTAAGAAGCTAGTTTATTTTTTACAATACCAGTGTGTGCAGGCCCAGACAACATACCCGGGCGTGTGCTCAGAGACTGTGCTGACTCACTCACCGACGCCCTCACAGACATCTACAACATCTCTCTGAACAAAGCCATCATACCAGCAAGCTTCAGAGCTACAACCATCGTACCACTACCCAAAAAGTCACCATCATCATCACTTAATGACTACAGACCCATAGCACTCACTTCCATCATGATGAAGTGCTTTGAAAGACTTGTAAAGGCCCACTTAACATCCACCATCCCCACTACTCTGGACCCATATCAATTTGCATATCGCCCCAAGCGCTCCACTGATGACGCCATAGCAACAGCACTCCATCTATGCCTGGCTCATCTGGAGAACAAAAACATGCACGGCTGCTGTTCACTGACTTCAGCTCTGCGTTCAACACTGTCATCCCCCAACACCTGGTGAACAAGCTGAGTCAAATAGGCATCAGCACTATTGTTAAGTGCAATTGGCTGCTGCACTTTCTCACAAATAGACCACAGACAGTCAGAGTTGGCAATAACTCCTCTGCGACCACCATCATAAACACCGGGGTGCCGCAGGGATGTGTGCTATCTCCCCTGCTGTTCACGCTGATGACCCACGACTGCTGTGCCAGATTTGAAACAAATCACATCATCAAATTTGCCGATGACACAACAGTGGTGGGTCTCATCACAGACAACGATGACTCAGCATACAGAGAGGAGGTACAGCAACTTATTAACTGGTGTGAGAAGAACAACCTGCTTCTCAACGTCAACAAAACAAAAGAAATAACTGTGGACTTCAGGAAAAAACGACAAACACACATCCCACTCATCATCAATGGCAGTGCTGTGGAGTCTGTGAAAAGCACAAAGTTCCTGGGAGTGCACATCACAGATGATCTCACATGATCTACAAACACCACCGCCCTGGTCAAGAAAGCACAGACACGACTCCACTTCCTGCGGAGGATGAGAAGGGCCGACCTGCCCACATCCGCACTCACCACCTTCTACAGAGGTGCCATTGAAAGCACCCTGACCAGCAACCTCTCTGTCTGGCATGGCAGCTGTCTATCTGCAGACAAGAAGGCACTACAGAGGGTGGTGAGGACTGCAGAAAAGATCATCAGATCACCCTTACCAGCCATCAAGGATCTGTACACCTCACACTGCTTCAAGAGAGCAATGAACATCACCAAAGATCCAACACACCAGCACACACACTGTTTTCAATACTCCCATCAGGGAAGCGTTACCGTAGCCTGCGGTCCCGTACTAGCAGACTGGGAAACAGCTTCTTCCCACAAGCCATCAGACTCATCAACACACTGATGAGAACTACATGAACATTCCAATGTTACCTATGAACAATCCATTCCTATCATGATGCACCATGCACTTTACCCTTGCACCTTACATATTACATCCAACTACTTGACCACTGACTGTCCCTTCTCCTGCTATGTGTATGTATGTATGTCTACTTATTGTCTAGTATTTTAGCCTTTTTACTGCATACTGTGTGGGTGTCTGTATTACTATGTTAATGTTTTGAATCATTATATTAGTTTGCACTGCTTTTATGTGTGTGTGTGTGTGTGTGTCTAGCCTTTTTACTGCACACTGTGTGTGTGTGTGTGTCTGTATTACTATGTTAATATTTTGTAACAGTATGTTAATTTGCACTGCTTGTGTGTGTGTGTGTCTGTATTAGGACAGACTGCAAAATAATATAAAACTAACGGCGTTGGGTGTATTTCTGGCTTCCCGAGTACATTCTTGTGTGCTTAGATACTTTAACTCAATAACCAGCGTCAAGTCACTGTCTTTGTGCTTTTTAACGGGTCACATCTGTGCTTAATACAACGGAAAATAGACAGATAATAATAATAATAATGAAGACAATTCAATTAAAGAAACAAAGCAGCTTACTACTGAAATATATGTGTATATAAAAAAAACAGAATAGACAAAAAAACAAATAAACAAACAAACCTCCAACAAATGAACATCCAATACAAAGACTCCACCACAATTTTCCACTACCATAAAAATAATCAACCAATACAACCTATATCTTGGATCTCACCCACAGTAGAGCACACAACAAGAGATAACAATCAGGGACAACAATCAGGTCCACTTCGGAAAGCCAGAACCACCAACAAGCAACAAGTCCGAAACAAAGCCCCGCCTCTCTCTTCTTCTTGGGCCATCTTGGATCCTCTTTATAGATGGTCACCTCCTAGGGGTAGCCAATCCAAGAACACTCCTTATTAACCTGCAACAAAACAACTCCAAGGTATGCAATTAGACAGAGTCGTAACACTCTGTCATGTATGGCCACGCCCCCCTCCCTTAGCCGTCACTCTGGATTCCCTCGTGTCTGTGTTCCTTGCCTGTTCATCCCGCCCTGCTCGTTTGTCTCCGTGATTCCCCAATACCTACCACGCCCCTGGATCATTGTCGTCACCTGTTCCTTGTTTTCAGTTCTGTGTGTATTAGTCCCTGAGTCTCCCATGTCCTTCGTCAGATGTTCTTGGTTGTTCGTGGTATGTTCTAATTTTTGTTTACTCATCGCCCGTTGTTTAAGTTCTCTGTGTCTCCCAGCCTTATCAGTGTTTCCCTGTTGTCAGTATGCCCGTGTATGCATGTTATTCGGACTGCCCTCCTGTTATGACCCCGGATTGCTTCAGCGACGACGAATATGGAATGTCCTTTAATAAATCTCACTCTTCTCAGCATTTGTCTCCGTCCCCTCACTCCGCAGCTTATGCTGCGTTACACACTCCCCCACCCAAAATAAAGAAAAACAAAACTCACATTTTGCTTTAATTTATACATGACCTGAGTTATTTTAATAATGCTTTCAAATACGTTTAGGAAGTCTTATACTCTCGATAAGGCGTCTGCTACGATGTTCTCAGTACCTTTCTTGTGGTGAACCTCCAAATTGAAATCCTGAATCATTAAAAACCATCTCATCAACCGCTGATTTGTATTTCGCATCCTTGTCAAGAATATTAACGGATTATGGTCTGTATAAACCTCAACAGGCAACACACTGGAACCCAAATATACCTCAAAGTGCTGCAAAGCCATTAAGAGGGCCTATTTTTCAATAGTGCTATAACCAACCTGATGTCTCAAAACCTTTTTTGAGAAATAACATACAGGATGTTCAACTCCTTGCTCATCGTCCTGTAAGAGAACAGCACCAGCTCCATAAGCAATGGCATCAACATCCAGTTTAAAAGGTTTTGTGAAATCAGGAGCAGTCAGGACTGGTGTACTGCACAAGAGAGATTTGATGGCCTTAAAAGCAAGGTCACAATCTATGGTCCACAGCAGTGTCTGTGAATGTTTTAATAAATCCGTCAAGGGTGCAGCCACACTAGTGAAATTTTTGCAAAACCCACGGTAATACCCTGCCATACCTAAAAATTGCCGAAGATCACGTTTTGAAGCGGGTACCGGAAAATCAATAATGGCCTGTACTTTGGCTGCAAGAGGACATACTTCACCTTGCCCAACCAGCTTTCCCAAATAAGACACTCCGGCCTTACCAAATTCACACTTTGCAAGATTTAATGTAAGTTTGGCATCTTGTAAGTGACTAAAAACCTTTCTGAGGTTCGTCATGTGATCATCCCAACTAGACGAATACACCACCACATCATCTAGATATATCTCACAATTTTCCACGTTCGCCAATACTTTCCACATCAACCTCTGGAAAGTCGCAGGTGCATTTCTTAAGCCAAATGGCATCACGGAATATTGAAGGAAATGATCAGGCGTCACAAATGCAGAAATCTCAGATGCTACAGGGGTTACTTGCCAATATTAGATCTATCGATGCAATCCTCCATTCTTGGCAAAGGGAAGGAATCGGGTTTAGTAACTGCGTTGACTCTTCGATAGTCAGTACAAAATCTACTAGTACCATCAGGCTTAGGCACTAGTAGACAGGGCGAACTCCAAGAGCTAATGCTAGGTGTAGCCAAACCATTTTCCAAAAGATACTCAACCTCTTTTTGCTGCGCCCCCTCCTTTGGCTGTCACTCCGGGTTCCCTCGTGTCTGTGTTCCCTGCCTGTTCGTCCCGCCCTGCTCGTTTGTCTCCGTGTTTCCTTGTTAGTTTCCACGCCCGTATCATTATTATCACCTGTTCCTTGTTATCAGTTCTTGTTTTATAGCCCTGAGTCTCCCTTGTCCTTTGTCGGATATTTTGGTTGTTTGGTTATGTTGTGATTGGGGTTTTTTGCTTAGCAATAGCACTAGCAACAATATATCTTGCTTACCTTTTAAACATAATCTAGGAATTAAATGTAACTACTGTTTTAGATGCGTCCAAGATATGAACCCTGGAAAAGGCCTTGCGAAATCATACTGTGTAAAGAGTGAAAACGAGAAGATGATTGCACAAGCAAGAGGTGGAGACCTAATAATGCTGACTCTGGTGAAATATGAATTTATGGCATTCTGATGCATGTTGACCTCTCGTCGACCTAACCGTCCAGAGACAGGAACCATATGCATAAGAGATGTTGGGTTGGAAAACAAAGAGAAAAGTCTTGTTTGTTTGAATAACAATACCATGTAAGGCATAGAAGAAGATTTGTGGGTTTGAGGGGTGGAGAAAATAGTATATAAAGACTGCATGTAACAAATACTGGTTGGAATTCTCTGATGCACAGTTATTGCTTGTGCCTCCGAGATCTCCCCAAGATATATCTCTGTTTTAATAAAAGCCTTTTTATAAGCATTGCAACAATTGTTTGGTGGCTTGGTTTGGTGGTTTTCTCCTGCAGCAAACAAACACGCTGGGCTGAGGCGATAGAGACGTGTCGTTAGCCCACAACAGTTATCTTGGTTGTTCGTGGTGTGTTCCAGTCTTGATTCCGATTGTCTGTTACTCGTGTTCTCTGTGTTTCCCTGCCTTGTCGGTGATTCCCTGTGTGCGTCATGCCCGTGTATGCCTGTTTTTCTGACTGCCCTCCCGTGATGAACCCGGACTGGTTTTCTGACTCTGATGATGGTATGCCCTTTAATAAATCTCACTCTTCTCAGCATTTGTGTCCATCCCCTTGCTACGCAGCGCGAGCTACGTTACACTTACAGAGTTCTCTGTGTACTGTCCTTTTATCAAAAGACATGTTTGACTGGACCGATGACAAAGTTGCTTTTGCAACATGATTAGCATGATGTAATCGTTCATGGAAATCACTCACGTATTCTAAAATATTACTGCTCTTCTGGTCATCTGCAACCAATTTTTCTCTGAGTAGTTTTAATGGCCCACGCACTGAATAACCAAAAATCAAGTCTGCTGGACTAAATCCCAAAGATTCCTGCACTGAATCTCTTATGGCAGATAACAGAAATGGAACACCCTCATCCCATTCTCTTCCCGAGGTCAGACAATACTTGCGCAACATGGCTTTAAACGTTTGGTGAAATCGTTCAAGTGCACCCTGAGACTTGGGATGGTAAGCACTTGACATACATGTTCAATTTGTAACAATTGCATCACTTGATTAAACAAACGCAAAGTGAAGTTTAATCCCTGATCAGTCTGAATGCGTTTGGGTAGCCCAAACGTAGAGAAGAATCTAACGCTTTCACGATACCTTTTGCTTTCAGGTTGCGTAGAGGTATAGCCTCAGGGTATCGGGTAGCTGTGCACATGAGAGAAAGCAAATACATATTACCAGACTTGGTTTTAGGTAGGGGTCCAACACAGTCAATAATAAGCTGTTCAAATGGTGCCCCCAACACAGGAATCGGATGGAGAGGAGTCAATGGAATGGTTTGATTTGGCTTACCAGCAACTTGACAGGCATGACATGAACGACAGTAAGCTACAACATCACGTTTCAGACTTGGCCAAAAGAAATAACGCAAGATTCTATGATAAGTCTTTCAGATTCCCAGGTGACCAGACATTACATGGTCATGAGCTAGACCAAGGGTCTCCAACCATTTTGGAACTGGGAGCTACTTCTTGGATACCAGTTATTGCGGAGGGCTACCGGGGGGGGCGAAAGTTGCGTGTGCGAGTGTCAATTGCTAAGCGGGAAGACCGCTAGCAACCGCGGACAATCTATAATAGTAGCAAAAACATAAACGATGCAGCGCTTCGGCATTGCACTATAGTGAGCTATTTTTAAAACAAGCCCGCGGGCGACTCACGACTAACTTTTTGATTGGCAGCTAATTGAGCAATAGAACACGAGAGGGAGTGTGTTATCGTGAATACATACATGCCGTTACTTGACAATGTGTCCGCGGAGTGATACAGAGAATGAGAATACCGTGCTGTTATCACACATATCTGCAGGGTTAGAACACTTCTCAACCAGCCAGATTGTGAACTAACTGTTGTATAATTGGCGAATAATCATTTAGTGTTAGAAGGGGAGGGACAACTGTGAATTTTGATTGGACATAAATTTAAGTAGATTTCTCGATGGGACCAATTAGGTTTACAAATTTATATGTAATTCATTGGCCCTTTGGCGAGCTACTCGGAAAGGGGTGGCGAGCTACTGGTAGCTCGCGAGCGACGTGTTGGAGACCCCTGAGCTAGACTAAGTATCTGCTGCCTATAGCTGGTAGGAACAACAAGCTGATAAATAGCATTCCACTCCGTTGTCTCGTGTGAAGGGGACCATTTTCTCAACAATAGCCCATTCTGGTGGAAGTATGTTACAACATGTTGTGGCAATTCCTCCTACAATTCCTCCTACAACAGTTTAAAGAAGAATCTTTACACTGTTCCTCAATTAATGACTCCCGTCCGAACTTTACCTCTAACCCCAAATCTATTTCACTTGCGTCACCATCCAATACTTTATATATCAGAACTTCACAATCAACCTTTGTCCCCGTACCAGGATTGGATGAAGCAAAAACTGTCTCAGAGAGATCAATTTGATCTGCAAATTTGTGTGCTTGCGCACGAGTCACTACACAAACAGGATCCAACGAAACAGATGACACAGGTTCATCTATAACCTCAGGCACAGGATTCACTTTACCCCCTGCCAAATCATTCCCCAAAAGAAAATGAACTCCCTTCATAGGAAATTGAGATTGAATTCCTGCCCTCACTTCACCCGTCACTAACTGAGATTTAAGATGAACATTATGCAGAGGAACCCTACATACACCTAATTCAACTCTACATACGCTTAATTCAACCCTACATACACCTAATTCAACTCTACATACGCTTAATTCAACCCTACATACACCTAATTCAACCCTACATACACCTAATTCAACTCTACATACGCTTAATTCAATCCCTTGGATCAGAATATTCGATCCACAAGCAGACAAACCTGAAAATGGCAGAACTGACTAAAGGATAAATGATTGTGCAGCCCCCGTGTCTCGTAATATTTGAATAGACACTTGATCTGCTACATTAGACAGAGTCGTAACAGGTGATAGACATCAGATGCAACCCCTCCCCCCTCCCCCACTGATTGTCAATGGCTCCGAGGTTTCCACAGTGGAGTCCCTAAAGTTCCTGGGTACCACCATATCCAGAGACCTGAAGTGGGAGAGGAACACAGTGACCCTTGCCAAGAAAGCTCAGCAAAGAATGTACTTTCTGAGACAGCTGAAGAAATTCAACCTCCCGCAGAATCTGATGGTACAGTTCTACACAGCGATCATCGAAGCTGTTCTGACTTCATCCATAACCATCTGGTTTGGCTCGTCCACCTCGCAGGAACGAACCAGACTGCAGTATATAGTCAGGACAGCGGAGAAGATCATCGGTTGCAGCCTGCCATCACTTCAGGACATCTACCACAGCAGGGTCAATAGACAGACAGGAAAAATAACTTCTGAGCCCTCTCATCCTGGATATCACATCTTCCAACCACTCCCCTCTGGCAGAAGATTCAGGGCCATCAAAACCAGCACAACCAGGCACGCGAATGGCTTTTTCCCCAGAGCTGTAGCACTCAGCAACAGAACCAGTCCATCTGCACCTTAAACCCCTTATGCCACTTACTACACTCAATTTCTTCTCCACCTACCTTAATGGACATGATGACATTTTCTGTCAAACAGCATTTGTGCAAAACATTATACCACCCCTTGGCATTTTACTGTTAATACAACTGCACAACTGTTTATAGCATATTTATTACATATCTATTCTGTATATATCTCTTGTATAGTCTGTGTGTTGTCTTGTCGTCTAGTATGTGTCAAGTCTTACTTGTGGGCCAACACCAAGACAAATTCCTTGGCGAAATAGTGATTCTGATTTTCATCTGGTGATTTGTGGACAAAAGAAACATTGAAATGATAAAGTGTTTATGGATGAACTGATGTCAATACCTGTATTAAAGGTTAAATTATGGTCTACACGGGGCTTTACATGTTTAATTCATATACATTTATTACCTTCAGACTACATTTTATTGAAGATTGGAGTAAAATACACAACATTATCTTCACACACACAGTTCCTGGTTCACTTTCATATTGTTATAATTCCACTTATTCCACCTCTCACAGTGTTGATGGTTATGAACTTGGAGAACATAAAACAAAAATATAAAAATATCATCACAATCACGTGTGTGTGTGTGTGTGTGTGTGGTCGTCCTTCTCTGTATATGAGACTCAGATCAGGTCAGATCAACTTCAGTGTCTCCACTGAAGCGGTCAGATACTGTAAGACAGAGAATAGGACAGAATCAGACATGAACACAGTCATCACACTCTATACACAAACTCAATCAGTGTAAACACTCATTGTAGGGTCTCCAGTGTACAGTGTGGATCCTGTGTGTGTGTGTGTGTGTGTGTGTATAAAGACAGGGCTCTAAATTAACACCCGCCAACCCGCCAAATGCGGGTAAAAAATCATTTTGGCGGGTGCTAAAAAAAACTTACTAGCCAATTTGGCCAGTGATGCAGGAGACATTACATCATGTATGATACACAAGTCTCCGTTCTCACTCATTTATCCCCTGGCAGTACTTTCTACATTTCCCATGAACACTACATGCTAGGGATGCAAATTATCGATTAATTCATTAATCGTTAGTTGACTGATCTTATCGATCGACTTTCGATTAATCGATAAGCGGCGTTTTTCACCTGAATTTCAGTGTTTCAATAGGGCTTTAAAAAATATCAGCTAAATATACTGCTCAAAAAAATTAAGGGAACACTAAAATAACACATCCTAGATCTCAATTAATAAAAATCTTTGAAATCAGTTGAAAATCTCTCATTTCTACCTGTTGTCTGTTCCATTTGCACAAGAGCAGTTGAAATTGATTCACAATCAGTGTTGCTTCCTATCTGAACACGAAGTGTGGATGACTTGGAGTTACATTGTGTTGTTTAAGTGTTCCCTTTATTTTTTTGAGCAGTGTAGTTAAAACACTTTGTTCAAAAAGTATATATTATATTATGATAATTATATTGTATTATATTATATATTGCTCAAGTAATTATGCATGAGGAAATTTTTATGGTATAACAAAATACATTCTTTCATTTTAAAAAAGGAATAAATTAAGGACTGGCTCAGTTCAATTTGAAACATTAGACATTAAAAAAAATGTTTAAAAAAAAGAAATTAAATAGAGAGCCAAACAGAATATTATTGAGCCCATGTTTGGACAATGTTTCTAGCTTTGTAGTGAACACATGCTGTAATGCGACCGGAGAGTGCCCAAGTTTCCACAACATCATTGAGCTTGTCAGTTAAACTGTCAGCGGTGTGTCTATCCGACATGTTCGTCGTAATCAGCACTGCAGATTTTAGCTGCCAGTTCTCGTCAGTGTAGTGGCACGTCACAGTAATGTAACTTTCTGTTGTTAGAGCCGTCCAACAATCTGTTGTAAGGGCTACAGTAGTAGCAGTAGATAGCTTTGTTTTTAGCTCACTCGTATTTTTTTGTAGCGAGCTTCGAAAACGCTCGCCTTCCCAGTGTAGCTGTGATTTTAGGTTGACTGGTGATATGCAGGACAGCTGCATGCATGGTGTTCAAATGATAATTGAGTGAGCTAGTGGAACTGTTGTACTTCAATACCGCATTACACACAGAACATTTGACTTCTTTGCCTAAATTAACAATGTTGAAATTGTAGCGACTACTACTCCTCGCAGCGAGTTCCCTAACAGACAGGCACTTGGCCCTTTAAGTGACACTGGGAGAGCGGCGCCTGTGCGCGCCAGGGGAGGGGAAGAGAACAGTGCTGTTGTTTGAGTTGCGTGGAAAATAAAGTTTCCCTCCTTGGGATTTTCTGGATTACGCAGTTTCTGCCTCGTTTCCCGAACACGCTTCAAAATGGTCCCACACCGCACGTCTTTTCGCCCGCTTCATTTTGTTTTCCACTCTGGTCTTTCGCGACACGTGTTCACCTCTCGTTCTTACGCTCTGTTCAAGTTAATACAGGAGCGCTCTCTAATGATTAATCGTGATTAATACATTTTGATCGAGTAACGTCTTAATCGACAATTAATCGAAAGTCGATTAATCATTTGCATCCCTACTACATGCCTTAGCTACGTCATGATATTACACGCCAATTGGCTGCGCGCGGTTTGCAGTGAAACGTGAGACCGCGTGAAACCATGGAAACGAACGCTAACGCCACTGAACGTACTTCGTGGTGTTAACAGACTTCAAGAGGTAGTTACCGTTAACGTGTACTTTAGGCTAACTATTAAACTAAATGCGGCGGTGGTTGGGACTTGGAGCAGCTGGGGGGGAGAAGAGGAGCGAGAAGAGGAACAATGCAGGTGATGAGGAAAGGGAAAATAAAAAAAGAAAATTTAATGCCAAATGGCTGACGGGCCGTGAATGGCTAGTGTTCGACAATGAAAATGTGCTAATGTTTTGTCAAAATTGCCGCACTTACGGTAAAGAAAAGAATAAAACGAACAATTTTGTGGTTGGAACCAATAATTTTAAAATAGAATCTATAAAGGACCATGAGAAAGCACAAAGCCATCAGGAGAGCCTACGAATTAAGGCTGCAAAGACAGGTCCTATCGAAGAGAGCCTTGCTGGGAGAAGCCTCACTTTATTGAACGCATCGGAGATGGAAAAGATGCAGTTACTTTTTCGAAATGTCCACGCCCTCAGAAAAAAGGCAGGCCTTTCACCGACTTCGAATGGATGTGTGAGTAAGTAAATTACCGTTACTATTCATATTACTATTCTTTACTATTCAGAGTGCTTCTATGCTACATGCTACTATTAGTGGTTACTATTAGTTACTATTATGCTACATGCTACTATTTAGTCACTATTAGTGAAAAATAATTTCAGGGTGGACAGGAAGAAAGGCTTGAACATAGGAGAGACATACACAAATGCCTACCAGGCAAAAGAGTTTATTCACTACATTGCAGAGGATGAGAGAAGAAATATGAGGGCAAGATTATCAGATGGCAAGTTCATCTCGGTCATGTCAGATGGATCCCTGGACAGTGCAGTGATGGAAGAAGAAATGGTTTACGTTAGGAGTTCCAGTGAGGGAAAGGTCAAAGTTGATTTTGTTGGGGTAAAAGCTGTCTCAAAGCCAGATGCTACAAATATACCTGAAGCAGTGTGTAGTATAATGGAACGTGAAGTCAGTATTGATTGGAAGAACAGAGTAAATGTCATTTTTTAAAGGCAATCCAAATTTGATGCCATCTTTTAATAACTAAAGTTGAATCAGAAAAGGTGTCATTGCAAGTGCATAATGCATATTGTCTGTCTCACCCTGCTACAGAAAATTATGAGAAGACCTGGCCTACTGTGAACAGAATGCTGCGACATCGGTGTCCTGATATCCTCGATCTTTTTGATGATCTCCTCACAATCCCTGCAACAACAGCTGACTGCGAAAGAGGGTTCAGTGTCATGAAGCAGGTGAAAAGTGACTGGCGCTCATGCCTTAAAGATGATACCCTCTCTGACCTCTTGAAAATACAGTTGTGCTCACCTGACATAACTAACTTTGACCCGTCCAAAGCCATGGATATATAGCATGCTGATGGGGTGCGCTCACGCAGGCCTAACTTTGTGTGCAAACGTGCCGCAAAAAATCAGAGTAGCTCGGATTCCAATGCCACTTCTGAAGAAGAGCTCTGAAGTCAAATAATATCTGATATAATAATATTTCGGTGTATATATTATGATATGTTTTTCATGCAATGTTAATAAAATTATCAAATGCATTCAGTGGTACTCATTTCTCTTATTTTTATCGCATAAAATTTGGCTAGTTGAAGTTCTGATTGGCCGGTAACTTTAGAGAGTTACTAGCCACATTGGCTAGTGGTCAAAAAAGTTAATTTAGAGCCCTGTATAAAGAGTCAGTAAGTCAGTAACTCACCCTAGTGTCTCCAGTGTACAATGTGGATCCTCCAGTAGAGCAGAGAGCTGCTTCACTCCTGAGTCTCCTGGTTCATTGCCAGACAGATTCAGCTCTCTCAGGTGTGATGAGGGGTTTGACTTCAGAGCTGAAAACAGAGCAGCACAGCCTTCCTCTCTAATACTGCAGCCAGACAGACTGTAGAGAGAAGGAGAAAAACTCACACTTACACATCAACACACATGGGAACACAAACACAGACACTGTGTGTATATTCAGCAGAACAGAAAATCTAACATTTTCCTTGATGCTATGCTTTATTAGTATATGTTAATCACAATAGTCACATGATAAATGTATATGCTAGTGCACTTTACCCATATAAGTGTGTTAATCATGTAAGTAGGACAGTGAAGTCATTCAGTGTCTGGTGTGGCTCAGTAGGCCTTATAATTGTACTGTCTTTCCTCTGTCTCGTGATTGGTCCACTCTGGGTTCCTGATGTTCCTATGGTGACCTCACTCTGATCCACACTGGAGACACCAGCTGGTCTCCTAGTCTCAACATGGAAGTGGCCACGTCGTCTCTCAGACCATCATGAGATCACCAAGCGTGGATGGAGCATGAGGGGAGGGGCCAATATACATTTGTCCAATCATGTGTGAATTATGTCAAGTTTATCCAATCATATTAATTTAATTATCTTGTGATCACCTCATGTTCACCTCGTGAACACCTTGTGTGCTATGGATTATGAGTATAAAATCTGAGAGTTCTGGGAGGGGAATTATCTCTCTTTTGTAGACGCCTTGTGTGTGTGTAACTGAGATCTCTGGATTAATCCATACTTGCTTAATAAATTCATTTTACTTTATTACCTTACCCAACTGCTTCTGACTTTTATTGTGCTCAACATTTAAGGTTTACAGAATTTCAACCACAGTGTGCGCGCGTGTGTGTGTGTGTATATATTTGTGCGTGTGTGTCTGTGTGTGTGTATATTTGTGTTTGTGTGTGTGTGTGTTTGTAGGTGTGGTGTGTGTGTGTGTGAGAGAAGATATTGACTGTGTGTGTGACAGAGAGAGAGATAGAAATTTACACACACAAGTTCATACAGATAATCACAAACTTCCAAACATTAACTCAAACTGAACAACAAAAAATCATTCTAGGTGGGGGACACAGCGCCCCCTCGCTGCTAAATATGTAACCACATGCCACAGCCTGAAAGACGATGGGAAACACCCCCCCCCCCCCCCCCCCCCCCCCCCAATTTCAGAATGTAAATAATTACAATGATAACTTTCCTAAATTTTCCTAAATGTTGTCATATATATTATTATTGTTATTTGTTGTTTGTCAATGTTATTGTTATGGTTATCATTTTTGTTATGCTTTGGCAACACTGTACCTTATACAGCCATGCTAATAAAGCTATATTGAATGGAACTGAAGTGAGTGAGAGAGATGATATTGGCTGTGTGTGAGAAAGAGAGAGGGAGAGAGAGAGAGAGAGAGAGAGAATCTTTTGACTGGGTGTGTGACAGAGAGAGTGGCAGAGAGTGTGTGTTTGTGTGTGTGTGTGTGTGTGTATAAAGAGTCAGTAAGTCATTAACTCACTCTAGTTTCTCCAGTGTACAGTGTGGATCCTCCAGTAGAGCAGAGAGCTGCTTCACTCCTGAGTCTCCTGGTTCATTGTGGTACAGATTCAGCTCTCTCAGGTGTGATGAGGAGTTTGACATCAGAGCTGAACACAGAGCAGCACAGCCTTCCTCTCTAATACTGCAGTTAGACAGACTGTAGGGAGAAGGAGAAAAACTCACACTTACACATCAACACAGACATGAATACAAACATCTCTCTCACTCCCACACACACACGTTGCCTCACACGCACAAGCTCACCTGTGCGCGCACACACACACACACACACACACACACAAGAGTTACTGGTTCACTTTCATATTGTGATAATAATTCCACTTATTCCACCTCCACAGCTCCATAACATCACAATGAACTTGGAAAACATAAAACAAAAGTATAAAAACATTCATTTTATTTTTTCTGAACCATTTTACTGAACTTAACAATCATATGGCAGCAGTTACAGGACAAGTTTGTGTGTGTGTGTGTGTGTGTGTGTGTGTGTGTGTATGTGTGTGTGTGTGTGTGTGTGTGTGTGAAGAGTCAGTAAGTCAGTAACTCACTCTAGTTTCTCCAGTGTACAGTGTGGCTCCTCCAGTAGAGCAGAGAGCTGTTTCACTCCTGAGTCTCCTGGTTCATTCCAGGTCAGATTCAGCTCTCTCAGGTGTGATGAGGGGTTTGACCTCGGAGCTGAACACAGAGCAGCACAGCCTTCCTCTCTAATAAGGCAGTGAGACAGACTGTAGAGAGAAGGAGAAAAACTCCTCACACTTACACATCAACACACACATGAACTAGGGATGCAAATTATCGATTAATTCATTATTCATTAGTTGATTGATCTTATCGATTGACTTTAGATTAATTGATAAGCGGCATTTTTCACCTGAATTTCAGTGTTTCAATAGGGCCTTTAAAAATGTCAGCTAAATAGTTAAGACACTTTGTGCAAAAAGTATTATATTATGATAATTATATTGTATCATTGTCACGTTGTGAACCCCGGCCCCTCCCTTCTGGGCGTGTGTACGTCCTACTCGTCTGCCTCTGTGGATCTCCGTGGTCAGTGTTGCCAGGTTCGCGGTTTTCACGCCAAATTGGGCTTGTTTGAAACTCCTTCCGCGGGTAAAAATTCTGGGGTCGCGGGGTGCGGTTTTTTGCGCTACTTTTGAGTTGGGCTACTGCGGGAGTTACAAGTGAACACTAAGAATCGATGGCGATATAATACTTAATTTGTCTCCATTTTAACACTGCTTCCCCGGTTGACAACTTGAGCATGATATATTGCTCAAGTAATTATGCATTAGGAAATTTTTATGGAATAACCAAATACATTCTTTCATTAAAAAAAAAATAAATTAAGGACTGGCTCAGTTCTTGCATTTGAAACATTAGACATTTAAAAAGCAGAAATTAAATAGAGAGCCAAACAGATTATTATTGAGCCTATGCTTGGACAATGTTTCTAGCATTGTAGTGAACACATGCTGTAACGCGACCGGAGAGTGCCCAAGTCTCCACAACATCATTGAGCTTGTCAGTTAAACTGTCAGCGGTGTGTCTATCCGACATGTTCGTCGTAATCAGCACTGCAGATTTTAGCTGCCAGTTCTCGTCAGTGTAGTGGCACGTCACGGTAATGTAACTTTCTGTTAGAGCCGTCCAACAATCTGTTGTAAGGGCTACAGCAGTAGCAGTATATATATACACTTCTGATCGAATGACGCAAAAAAACGGCGAAAAAGCGAAGATCCACAAATTATTTTTCAAATTAATATCTTATAAAAATCTGCAAAAGAGTGAAGCCGCACAAGCTGAAGCATGAAGTGGCGAGGAATCACTGTATATATATATTATATAATACAGTGGGGAAAATAAGTATTTAGTCAGTCACCAATTGTGCAAGTTCTCCCACTTAAAAAGATGAGAGAGGCCGGTAATTGACATCATAGGTAGACCTCAACTATGAAAAAAAAAATGAGAAAATCATTTTGTCTGACTTTTAAAGAATTTATTTGCAAATAATGGTGGAAAATAAGTATTTGGTCAATAACAAAAGTTCATCTCAATACTTTGTTGTATATCCTCTGTTGGCAATGACAGAGGTCAAACGTTTTCTGTAAGTCTTCACAAGGTTGGCACACACTGTTGCTGGTATGTTGGCCCATTCCTCCATGCAGATCTCCTCACGTTTCATCTTCATTGCCCTTGCTGATGGAAGGAGGTTTGCACCCAAAATCTCACAATACATGGCCCCATTCATTCTTTCATGTACACGGACCAGTCGTCCTGGTCCCTTTGCAGAGAAACAGCCCCAAAGCATGATGTTGCCACCCCCATGCTTGACAGTTGGTATGGTGTTCTTTGGATGCAACTCAGCATTCACTGTCCTCCAAACACGACGAGTTGTGTTTTTACCAAATAGTTCTACTTTGGTTTCATCTGACCATATGACATTCTCCCAATACTCTTCTGGAACATCCAAATGCTCTCTAGCAAACTTCAGACGTGCCTGGCTTAAGCAGGGGGACACGTATGGCACTGCAAGATCTGAGTCCCTGGCATCGTAGTGTGTTGCTGATGGTAGCCTTTGTAACGTTGGTCCCAGCTTTCTGCAGGTCATTCACTAGATCCCCCCTTGTGGTTCTGGGATTTTTCCTCACCGTTCTTGTGATCATTTTGACCCCGTGGGCTGAGATCTTGCGTGGAGCCCCAGATCGAGGGAGATTAGTAGTGGTCTTGTAGGTCTTCCATTTTCTGATTATTGCTCCCACAGTAGATTTCTTCACACCAAGCTGCTTGCCTATTGCAGATTCAGTCTTCCCAGCCTACAATTCGGTTTCTGGTGTCCTCCGACAGCTCTTTCGTCTTCACCATAGTGGAGTTTGGAGTGTGACTGTTTGAGGTTGTGGGCAGGTGTCTTTTATACTGTTAACGACTTCAAACAGGTGCCATTAATACAGGTAATGAGTGGGGGAAAGAGGAGCCTCTTAAAAAAGAAGTTACAGGTCTGTGACAGCCAGAAATCTTGCTTGTTTGTAGGTGACCAAATACTTATTTTCCACCATTATTTGTAAATAAATTCTTTAAAAGTCAGACAAAATGATTTTCTAAATTTTTTTCACATTTTGTCTCTCGTAGTTGAGGTCTACCTATGATGTCAATTACAGGCCTCTCTCATCTTTTTAAGTGGGAGAACTTGCACAATTGGTGACTGACTAAATACTTATTTTCCCCACTGTATATATAATTAAGACATTGAGATAATAACCTAGTACATTTGTAAAAGTGTTATCTAAGATAACATTAGATTAAGCTTTAATTATCTCACAACAGGGAATTTTATAGAATTAAAGCAACAGGCAAGTAAAACATAAAATATGAGAGGTGGACTAGAAAAATTTTTTATCTTCAAGGATTATTTACACAGCCATACAAGTATGAAATTCATAGAGACTTTAAACATACAGAGGTAAAAAAAAATAGATTAATGATTTTCTGTCATTTTTTTACTGTTTATTTAAGAAAAAACAATTGCAATGAAAGGAAGAAAATTCCTTTTTTTCTTATGAACAATTCTATTTAAAAAAAAAACAGAAAGAAAGAAATAGAAAAGATATCTAGTGAGGAGATATTTTTTATTCATTTTTGTGTATTCTACTTGTTTGGGCAACACAGTGGCTTGGTGGTTAGCACTGGGGTCTTGGGTTCAAGTCCCTATCTGAGTGGAATTTTCATTTTCTCCCCGTGTCTGCGTGGGTTTCCTCGGGTGTCTCTGGTTTCCTCCCACAGTCCCAAAACATGGAAGTTAGGTAAACTGGCATTCCCTGACTAATTCTCCCTGAGTGTGTAACTGTGTGTCTCTGTTCAATAGAAAAGCAGGTGTGTGTGCATGAATGTGTGTGTGCTTGTATGCCCAGTGGTGGGTGGTGCTCTGTCACTAGGGTCTGTCCTCTCTCCACTTCCTGCACCCCATTCAGTCCTCAAAGGGGCTGTGGCATCTCGTAGAGTGTACGCTGTGTGCAATTGGCTGCCGCTTCCAGCTGGTGTGTGATTGGTTGTGTAAGACTTGTACCTGTGTTAAAATTGTAAAACGACCTTGGCTATCTTGAAATGCGTTATATAAATTGAACATTCATTCATTCAAAAAAGATTTATTTTTCCTAATGTTATTGCAAACTTCGTTTTGTTACTGTTCCCTTGTTTCTAAACAAAAATATTGATTGTGATAAAGTATTTTGTTGTCACATACAATGTTCGGAGAAATTGTATCCTAGATCTTTTGGATCCTTTGGATCTATGATCTATTAAAAAGTATCGGTATCGATATCGGCGATATTGCCCCTGTATTTACTTGGTATCGGATCGATACCACAATTCCCAGTATCGCCCACCTCTACTCACGAGCACGCACACACAAACACACACAAACACACACAGACACACACACACACACACACACACGCACACACATACATGCCTCGCTGTCTCTCCCCTCCCCCCTCACTCCCCTTCACTCTCACCCTCTCCTGTGTAGGAGTTACATATTTAATTCATGTATATTTATTACCTTCAGAATACATTGTATGGTAGATTTAAGTAAAATACACAACATTATATTCACACACACACACACACACACACACACACACAGTTACTGGTTCACTTTCATACTGTGATAATAATTCCACTTATTCCACCTCCACAGCTCCATAACATCACAATGAACTTGGAGAACATAAAACAAAAGTATAAAAACATTCATTTTATTTTTTCTGAACCATTTTACTGACTATCATATGGCAGCAGTTACAGGATGTGTGTGTGTGTGTGTGTCTGTGTATAAAGAGTCAGTAAGTCAGTAACTCACTCTAGTTTCTCCAGTGTACAGTGTGGATCCTCCAGTAGAGCAGAGAGCTGCTTCACTCCTGAGTCTCCTGGTTGAATGTTGTACAGATTCAGGTCTCTCAGGTGTGATGAGGGGTTTGACCTCAGAGCTGAAAACAGAGCAGCACAGCCTTCCTCTGTAGTTCTGCAGCTAGACAGACTGTAGAGAGAAGGAGAAAAACTCACACTTACACAGGGCCCGGCGCCACGGGGGGGGGCGAATGGGGGCGTCACCCCCTCAGGCGAGGTGTCCCGCCCCCTCAATGTAAAAAATAAGACCCATTTATTTTACAACAATCGCTACATGGTGCCCCCTCGGCCGCTCGACAATCGTTACACGCAACGCACCCCCCCCCCCCCCCCCCCCCGCTCAACAACTTACGTTCGCCACCCCCCCCCCACCCCCGCTCAACAACTTACGTTCGCCCCCCCCCCGAAATTTTCTGACGCCCCCTCACTGTATATGTTCTGGTGCCGGCCCTGCACGTACACATCAACACACACATCTCTCTCACTCCCACACACACACGTTGCCTCACACGCACAAGTTCACGTGCACACACACACACACACACACACACACACACACACACACACACACAGAGTTACTGGTTCACTTTCATATTGTGACAATAATTCCACTTATTCCACCTCCACAGCTCCATAACATCACAATGAACTTGGAGAACATTAAACAAAAGTTTAAAAACATTCATTTTATTTTTTCTGAACCATTTTACTGTAACGGTAATTAAAAGAAAAAACGATAACTAACTATAATAACTATATTACATGTTTAGAAAACTAACTAAAACGTACTGAAATTATAGACAGGATACCCATCGTTTTCGTGTTTTTCAGTTTATTTGTAAGTCTTGTGAACTGATATGAGATCGATTTTTTTCACTAGAAGTTTTACATTAGCTGACAGAAGCATGCGCTGTGGCCTGGCTGTGACCGGCCACAGGGGAAGTAGCAGGACCAATAACCAGGGAGACAGGCGATGAAGAGTCCGGGCAGCGTCCAGCACCCTGCACCTTATGCCGGTACGGGGCAAGGCGGTCGCGGTGCACCACGAGGCGCCGCCGGCCCCAGCGGATCCGGTAGACACGTCACTGACACGCGCGAGCACAGTGCAAGGCCCCACCCATGCGGACTGCAGCTTGGGGCACAGTCCCTTCTTTCGACGGGGATTGTACAGCCAAACCTCAGAGTGCACGGGCAGGGGCCCGCCGTAGCAGCGCATGTCATAGGCGCGTTTCTGGCGCAGTCCGGCCCCCGCCTGGCTACCCCTGGCTCGCATGTGGACGTCGAGTAGTCTTGTCCGCAGCCTAGAAACGAACACAGGGCCAGGTTCAACATTAACATCATCAGTGGGAGGTGCCCCAAATGCCAGGTCCACAGGTGATCGCAGTTCACGGCCGAACATAAGCATGGCGGGGGTGAAACCAGTAGTCTCCTGTAAGGCGGAGCGGCATGCCAACAGGACGAGAGGCAGTTGTTTGTCCCAGTCACACTGGTTCTCCTGTGTAGCCATGGCCAGTTGAGTAGCCAGGGTTCGATTGAACCGCTCGACCAGGCCATCACCCTGTGGATGAAGAGGAGTTGTTCGAGTCCTGTGCACCCCCAGCAGGCGGCAAACCTCGGTCATGACGTCCGACTCAAAGTTTCGGCCTTGGTCGCTATGTAGGACCTCTGGGACGCCGAAGCGACAGAAAAACTCATGGAGCAGGGTCTCTGCTGTAGTAACGGCGCTTTGGTCGGGCACCGCATACGCCTCGGGCCATTTTGTGAAGTAGTCCATGGCCATGAGCACGTAGCGGTTGCCCGACTCAGTCACTGGAAACGGCCCCAGTACATCCACTGTCACCCTCTCCATGGGGCAGCCGGATTGCATGGGGTGGAGGGGCGCACGTGAAGCTCTCGCCGGTCCCTTCTTGGCAGCGCATGTGTCACAGCAATGGACAAACAGTTCAACTCCAGCTCTGCAGCCCGGCCACCAGAATCTCTGTCTCAGTCTGTGAAGAGTTTTTGTGATGCCAAAGTGGCCTGAGCCTGGCAGACCGTGGACAGCCTGCAGAACAGTGTCACGCAGGCCCTGCGGTACCACAGTTTGAGTTAAGCGGCTCCCAGTGCTCGGGTCCTCCCAAGTTCTGTGCAGGACGCCCCCAGCGATTCTCAGGCTGTCCCAGTTGGATCGCAACGCCTTAGCTACGGGTCCCCGTCGTACCACGTCATCCCAGTCCGGCACGGCGGCCGCCTCCAAAGCGTCCAGCACCCACGCCAGTTCCGGGTCGGCCCTCTGAGCCGCAGCCAGCTCCGCAGTGGAGATGCAGGGTGACACAGGAGGGGCAACAGCAGTCCGGCCCACCGCTGCACATACACCGACAGTTTCTGCCTTTCCCTCAGCGCGCTGGCAGTGCTTGCAATCGTGGGAAGCGCACGGCCGGCGAGACAGTGCGTCAGCATTCCCGTGGATTCTGCCCGGTCTGTGCTCTACCACAAAGTTAAACTCTTGTAGCCTGGCTAACCATCTCGCTAGCTGGCCCTCAGGCTCCCGGAAGTTCAACAGCCATTGCAGTGAAGCATGGTCTGTCCTCAGCAGAAAAGGTACGCCGTACACGTAAGGTCGGAAATGCCAAAGCCCTTCAACCACTGCTAACAGCTCGCGCCGTGTCACACAATAATTTTTCTCAGCTTTGTCCAGGCGGCGGCTGAAGTATGCTATTGCGCGCTCTGAGCCCTCTTGGACCTGTGACAGTACAGCACCCAACCCGTGGTCGCTTGCATCAGTGTCGACAATAAAGCGCTCAGTGGGGGAAGGATAGGCCAGAACAGGCGCACTGCACAGTCTCTGCTTTAGTGTACGGAAAGCACACTCGGCGTCGTCAGGCCAGCTAAATCTCGTTCCGCCACCCCTTGTCAGGCGGTGAAGGGGGGCAGCAATGTCCGCGAAGCCCTTTACAAAACTGCGGTAGTATGATGCGAGCCCGAGGAAACTGCGAACTTGTCGCACCGTACGCGGAGTGGGCCATTCACGGACCGTGGCCGTCTTGCCGGGATCAGTGGCTATGCCCTCTCCGCTGACCACATGCCCGAGAAAATTAATGCGACGCTGAAGGAGGTTACATTTAGCTGGGTTGAGGGACAGATTGGCCTCCTTCACTAAGCCCAGTACCAACTCTAGGTTGGCCAGCGCAGACTCGAAGCCCGTAGCATGGACCAGCACGTCATCCAAATACACCACACATTTACTGCTCGGAACCCCAGACAACACTCGCTCCATTAACCGCTCGAAAGTGGCCGGCGCGTTACAGAGCCCGAAGGGGAGGACCTTGAAGTGCCAGAGACCTGCACCGATCGAAAATGCAGTCTTCTCCTTCGCTGACTTGTCCAACGGGACCTGCCAGTACCCGCTACGCAGGTCCAGGGAGCTGAACCAGTCTGAGCCAGCTAACCGCTCGAGTGTGTCGTCTACTCGCGGCATCGGGTAAGAGTCGAGTTTAGTCACAGCATTTAAACGTCGGTAGTCGACGCAAAACCACCATGAACCGTCCTTCTTCTTGGCTAAGACTACGGGGGCAGACCATGAACTATTTGAAGGCTCAATTACACCGGCCGCTGCCATTTCGCGGATTTGGCGTTTGGCTGCCACACGCTTGGTTAAAGGGAGGCAATGCGGTCTCAGGCGGACAGGTTTTGTGTCGCCCGTGTCAATCGCGTGGCTCGCCAGCCCCGTCCTCGAACAATCACGCTCGCTCACAGCGAACAGTCCCCTATAGCGATTCAGCAGCTCGCTGAGTAGCTCGCCCTGCGACGCAGACAGGCCCACGCTACATCTAAGCCACAACTCATGGACCGGGTCCCCCGGTGACGGAGACAGCATTTCTCGAATCACTGGCACAGCTGATGTAACGCACGAACGTGAGGCTGCATCATCTCCACAGCACACGTCAACTCTTCGCCCGTTTAGCGACAACTCCCCCTGTCTATAGTCAATAACAGCCCCGTTCTTCCCCAAGAAGTCATTACCGAGGATGCAGCGATCAAACACATCCCCGACCCAGAACTCATGCGCCACGGGTCCCTGCCCGAAGTCAAAGGAGACATTGGTGCGCCCTAGCAGCTCAAACCGCTCGCCGGTTACTGATATTAAATTCCCCCGGACCCACTCCACAGCATCAGCCCCCCCCCGAGCAATCATTAATCAGTTCAGGCCTAATTAAGGAGACCGAAGACCCCGTGTCAATCAGAGCGGTAACAGAGATATCGCCAAACTTACATGAAATATGCCAGTCACGTTGTCCGGCGATTCTCGAAACAACGAAAGAGGGGTGGCCAGTGAGAACCGGAGTCGCCGCGCCCCTCACCGGGCGGCTCCTTGCTCGTTTCCCGAGCCGTTGCACTGGCTGGCTTTGTGGCCGTGAGCCCCGCAATTCCAGCAGACCAGTCGGTGGCTTGCTTGGCGGTCGTGTGGGCGGGTCTGACGGGGAATCCTGTTAAGGCAGTCACCGGTGAAGATTTGTTCTGCCCTGACGGCCTCGTCCACGGCAGCGTCGAGAGTGGTCGGGTTGTACAGGCGGACGTGTCTCCTCAGCTCAGCCGGCTCCACCGCGCCCAGAAAAAAATCTAGTTCTAACTGCCGTTGGGCCTCGCGTGGGAACAGGGGGTAGGCCAGGCGAACCAACAGTGCCAGCTCCGACGCCAACACTCTCAGGCCTTCTCCCCGAGCACGGCGACGTCCCGCCAAGAGCTGCTTCGCCGTCGACTCGTCCGGTTGCCGCCCGAACCTGCTCCTCAGTGCCGCTTTGAGTGCCGTCAGCGCGTTCCTGTCCTCCGCTGGGAGCCCGACTAGAACCCTGAGCGCAGGTCCCCGTAGCGCCAGGCACAGTTGAACCGCCGTCTCAGCGTCCGACCAGCTCTCGTAGTTGGCGACGGCATCGAGCTGAGCCTCGAACGCCACCCAATCCGCTTCGCCATCATAGCCAGGCAGGCTGAGGTGTCGGGCCGGTCGTCGCTTCCGTTGCCGATGTACGCGTGGCGGCAGGAGGTAACGTCTCGTGGCGCGTCCCGGCGGGTGGTGGTAACATCTCGTCGCGCGTGTGGCGCGTCCCAGCGGGTGGTGGTAACATCTCGTCGCGCGTGTGGCGCGTCCCAGCGGGTGGTGGTAACATCTCATCGCGCGTGTGGCGCGTCCCGGCGGGTGTCGTTCTGCGTCCGAGGGACGGTGGTACGATGTCGCTTGGCCCGTCAAGATGATGTCTGACCGATTTCCTGCCGTTCCTTCGCTTCTCTCTCAGCCCTGCTTCAAGCTGTTCGAGCTCTCCGGAAAGGTGGAATATTTCATCACGGAGAGCCACTTCTGACACCAGTTGTGGCGTGGTGTGGTAGAAAGAAGTTGCAGAGAAGTCCATTCTCCAAACAGAACAGAGGTTTTATTGTTCTTTGTAATAAAACTGGCACTCACAGGCACAATCAGTATAACTCGAGGCCTAAATGAGGTACCCCTTGCACATGAAACACAGGGGGAGGTCATGACGACGGCAACGTTACACATACATGGAGGGCAAACTAAGATAATGCACAGGTACACAAAAGGATGGACCGGGGTGACTTAACTAATAAAACACAATAATAATCATTAAAAACACTATACAAACATAAACATCGCATAATTAAACATAACAGGGCCGGGGCCGCAAGGGCTCATGGGTAATGGTGTCACCCTCTGGCACCCCCCATTGGCCCGACGCTACAATATACTCGAAATAATTCGCTTTTAATCACATTGTTTAATGGTTGTTTATTTTCAAAACGCCCAATCTGAACGTCTTCACGTTCTCCCATGTTTCGTCCTGGAATTACAAGAGGCTTGTATTTGTTAACCTAATACAAGAGAACTGTTCAGTTAGACAGATATTTGTTGTGAAACGAAGTAGTTACAATTTCAAGCATTTAAAGTAGCCTATTCAAACCTGAAACACAAAGCAACATTAAAATTCGTCATAAATGTTCATTAAAAGGCTTAGAATTCGCTTCAGATGCCGTTTACTGATTGTGATTCCCCGCTGTGCAAGGGAAGCTACAATGTCCTCATGACGCATAAGCAAATAAGACCTAATAAACGTATCTCTGTTCATTGTGGCATAAATCTAAACAATCAAAGTATATACAGTTTCAGGGAACTGTTACTGCCTCTCTCCTTGTATCTGCAATGTATGCGCTTAGGCCAGTAGGGTTTGCAAATGAATGAATGAAAACGTGCGCACGAAATGTTAATCGTGCGCACGAATTACTAAATCGTGAGCACGAATTACAGAAAACGTGCGCTCGAATGGTAAAACGTTCCCTCGTTTAATTTTTATTTTTTACCCATGTCCCCTCCCGGGCTCGGTAGGTTACACTCCTGTTCGTGTCTTTTTTTTTTAGATTTTTTTTTTTCGTGTCTGTCTTAGTCTGGCCATTTTCAGCAGCAATATTACACATTTTGCACTTAAGTCTTCTATATTGTGGACTGTTGGTTGTTCGACAGTAATTGAATGCATTTTTTAAAATGGTATCTTTTGATGAGTTTTTATTACACAATATTTACTTTGGACTTTTTGAATCCTGCACCTGACAAATAACTAATAATATACTTTATTTTGAAGTATAAAAAAAACTAAAACTAATACTAGAACTAATGAAAACTAAACTAAAACTAAGCTTTAAAAAATTATTATTTGTGTGTGAATGTTACGTTTGCGACGGGCAGGCATGACGCAAGTGCAGAGGATTAGGATATTTTAATAAGAGGGGTTAACAGACACGATAAAGACACAGAAGACAGAGGGAGCTATGCAACTACCGGGGAGAGGAACATTAACTAAATGGGTACGCTACACAACTAGGAACATGCATACATGAGAACACACAACTAACAAACCATAAACACACAAGCAGTAAAGAGTATCGGGGCAACGAGACACAAGAAAACCTAAAGCACAACAGTATAACTAATCAAACAGACAGTGAGATAGAACCATAAGTGATACACTAACGATGGAGAACATATACACAGAACACGAGAAGCGGGAGGAACAGGTCTTTTAAGGAGAGACGAGACAGGAGTGAAGCGAGTGATTACCGTGTAGGGAATGACCGACAAGGGAGAATCACACTAGGGGTTTCTTATACGTAGAGACAAGACGGTGAAACAGGATTCAGGTGTGTGAGACTAATGACGAGGGCGTGACAGACAGACGGGGTGACGAATGGGAGCGGGAGCTAGGCGGGACCAGGGAGGAGGGAGGGGCTGGACGTGACAGTGAATGTGAGTGTGGATGTGTGTGTGTTTGAGTGTGAGTGTGTGTGTGTGTGTATGTCACATATGAATCCTGTCCCGCTGTCAGTCCTGTCCTTGTCTTCTGTGTAACCTTGTTTAGATCCGTTCCCCAGTTAGTCCGGTCCGTGTCTTCTGTTGTTCACCTTGTCTTGTCTGTCCCTCCTTCCTTGATTTCATGTGTGTCTAGTTTGGCTTGATTTGTTTGGTACTTGTACTCCCTGTGTTTGAGTCCCTCTTTGAAAGTCATTGTGTTAGTAATCCTGGTTGTTCGTATTCCTGCCTTGTAAGTTGTTCTATGTTTATTGGCCTTGTTCTGAGTTCTTGTATTTGTTTTTCCTCTGTCTTTTGTATTCTGAGTTATCCTGTCTGGTTATCAGTTCTTGGTTTGTGATAGTTTGTATTTTATTAGTATGCCTCGTCACCCTCTTACCCCATATGTTAATACTCCAGCCATTAAACCCTGCTCTCCTCAGCTTTTGTGTCCGCCTCTTAGCTCTCATTCGTTACAGTGTGTGTATTTGTGTGTGTGTGTGTGTATTTGTGTGTGTGTGTGTGTGTGTGTGTGTGTGTGTGTGTGGGCGGTCGAACTCCATGGGGGGGGGGGGGTATACAGGTGGCACCATTGGTGGTTGCCAGGCAGGGTAACTGAGTGATTGGGAATTTCACCCTCGGTTGGGAGTCGATCACCAGGTGGCCGTGCATAACTGTGGGCTGACGAGCACACAGCTCGCAGAAAACCAGTGAGAGTGAAGGTCGCGCTCTGTGTGAGTGTTTGTTGTACGAGAAAGCGTGTATCTTATTTACTTTTTTATTATCTTATTTACTTTACTTTTTTTACATTTTATGTTATTTTATTCAAATTTTTATATGTAGTTAATTTCTTTTGAATCTATTGTTTTTACATTTTTCTGTGTATTCTTTTCATTTGTAAAGCACTTTGAATGACGTTGTGTATGAAAGGTGCTATCTATATAAATAAACTTGCCTTGCGTGTGTGTGCATGTATAAAGAGTCAGTAACTCACTCTAGTTTCTCCAGTGTACAGTGTGGATCCTCCAGTAGAGCAGAGAGCTGCTTCACTCCTGAGTTTCCTGGATAATTGTTGGTCAGATTCAGCTCTCTCAGGTGTGATGAGGGGTTTGACATCAGAGCTGAACACAGAGCAGCACAGCCTTCCTCTCTAATACTGCACCTAGACAGACTGTAGAGAGAAGGAGAAAAACTCACACTTACACATCAACACACATGTGAACACAAACATCTCTCTCACTCCCACACACACACGTTGCCTCACACGCACAAGTTCACGTGGGCACACACACACACACACACACACAGAGACAGAGTTACTGGTTCACTTTCATATTGTGATAATAATTCCACTTATTCCACCTCCACAGCTCCATAATATCACAATGAACTTGGAGAACATAAAACAAAAGTATAAAAATATTCATTTTATTTTTTCTGAATAATTTTGCTAAACTTAACAATCATATGGCAGCAATTACAGGACAAGTGTGTGTATGTGTGTGTGTGTGTATGTGTGTGTGTCTTTGTATAAAGAGTCAGTAAGTCAGTTACTGACTCTAGTATCTCCAGTGTACAGTGTGGATCCTCCAGTAGAGCAGAGAGCTGCTTCACTCCTGAGACTCCTGGTTTATTGTAGTACAGATTCAGCTCTCTCAGGTGTGATGAGGGGTTTGACCTCAGAGCTGAACACAGAGCAGCACAGCCTTCCTCTCTAATTTTGCAGTGAGACAGACTGTAGAGAGAAGGAGAAAAACTCACACTTACACATCAACACACACATGAACAAACATCTCTCTCACTCCCACACACACATGTTGCCTCACACAACACAAGCTCACGTGCGCACACACACACACACGCACGCACACACGCACACACATACACAGAGTTACTGGTTCACTTTCATATTGTGATAATAATTCCACTTATTCCACCTCCACAGCTCCATAACATCACAATGAACTTGGAGAACATAAAACAAAAGTATAAAAACATTCATTTTATTTTTTCTGAATCATTTTACTGAACTTAACAATAATATGGCAGCAATTACAGGACAAGTGTGTGTATGTGTGTGTGTGTGTGTGTGTGTGTGTGTGTATAAAGAATCTATAAGTCAGTAACTCACTCTAGTTTCTCCAGTGTACAGTGTGGATCCTCCAGTAGAGCAGAGAGCTGCTTCACTCCTGAGTTTCCTGGTTTATTGTAGGTCAGTTTCAGCTCTCTCAGGTGTGATGAGGGGTTTGACCTCAGAGCTGAACACAGAGCAACAGAGCCTTCCTCTCTAATACTGCAGACAGACAGACTGTAGAGAGAAGGAGAAAAACTCACACTTACACATCAACACACACATGAACACAAACATCTCTCTCACTCCCACACACACACCTTGCCTCACACACACAAGCTCAAGTGCGCGCGCACAGACACACACACACACACACACACACACACACACACACACACACACACACACACACACACACATGCCTCACTGTCTCTCCCCTCCCCCCAGAATCCAACAGGAAGCATATGAACCCAGACAGACCCAAAACATGGTAATACAAACACACATAGAGGAGTACAAAGACAGACAAGTTGTGAGTTGTGATTGGTCAGTGGTGTCAAACACTGGTCAGTCTTTATATATATATATATCTCTCTCTCTTTCTCTCTCTCTCTCTCTCTCTCTCTCTCTCTCTGTATCTCTCTCTCTAGTTCAACAATGCTTTATTGGCATAAATGTAATAAAAGTTGCCAAAGCAACTAATATGAAACACCTAACCACAGGTGTCAATTCCAGGTTCAGAAAGTAAAAGTCCTCAGGATTTTGGATTTTTTTGGAAAATTTTGCTCAGGCTTCCTGGATTGTGTTGATTCCACTATTTTTACCTGGCTGGCAATAATTAGAAAATCTAGCAAGCTTGAGCAAAATCCTGGTGAGGACTTTTACTGTCTGAACCTGGAATTGACACCTCTGCACCTAACAATAAATATAACATAGATAAGAGATTATAGACAGTATTATAGACAGTGTCATAGACACAATTATAGACAGTATTATAGACACAATTATAGACAGTGTTATAGACAGTATTATAGACAGTGTCATAGACACAATTATGGACAGTGTTATAGACAGTGTCATAGACACAATTATAGACAGTGTTATAGACAGTATTATAGACAGTGTCATAGACACAATTATAGACAGTATTATAGACAGTGTTATAGACAGCAGTAGCAAACCGTGACCATTAAACCTGGGCCCGCTACACCCCCCCCCCCCCCCCCCGATTTTTTTTCCCTCTCCTAATAAACTGCACTAAAGAATAAAGAAAAAACCGAGACGACAGTATAGCTTTAGAAACGCATGTAGTGTGTTCAAATAACATTTGTACTAGATAACTTGTTAAGCAAAATAAGTTTCCAAACAAAATAAGGTTTCACAGCTCCATGGTTCTCGCAACCGGAATATGTAAATGAGGACGTCAAAGGGCCGAATCGAAACTAGCTACCGGCGGTAGGCTAACGACAGCTAGCGTCGCCACAGCGGGCGGAAATTATCATACAGTTAAGCCCGCCCACTAAGAGGGAAGATATGATTGGTCAATTTTACTGTCATTTGAAACTGGTATTGCGTTGAATTATAACTGCCAGGCCCTCTGTAAACGAACAGCGGGCATCACAGTCCTGATAGGGGGAGACACAGGCTCACAGGCTTCCACTTAACTTAACCCCTCACCTTCCAACACAGATTGAATAGACACGGTTGAATATTTTATTTGCTTATATTTTTGTAATTGTTTAGATGTCGATTGTAAAACTGTAAGTAGATAAAATAAAATTGGATAATTATATATATATATATAATGTTTTAAGAATATTTTAGGCCCTCTGAGAGTGCGTAGAGGGCCCTGACGGTTCCCCACTGAAAGACAGTATTATAGACAGTATTATAAACACATTTATAGACAGTATTATAGACAGTGTTATAGACAGTATTATAGACAGTATTATAAACACATTTATAGACAGTATTATAGACAGTGTCATAGACAATTATAGACAGTATTATAGACAGTGTTATAGACAGTATTATAGACAGTATTATAAACACATTTATAGACAGTATTATAGGCACATTTATAGACAGTGTTATAGACAGTGTTACAGACAGTATTATAGACAGTGTTATAGACAGAAATATAGTGTTATAGACAGTATTATAGATAGTGTTATAGACAGTATTATAGATAGTGTTATAGACAGCATTATAGACAGTGTTATAGACACAATTATAGACAGTATTATAGAGACATTTATAGACAGTGTTATAGACAGTATTATAGACAGTTATAGACAGTATTATAGTGTTATAGATACAATTATAGACAGTGTTATAGACAGTATTATAGACAGTTATAGACAGTATTATAGACAGTATCATAGACACAATTATAGACGGTATAATAGAGTGTTATAGAAAGTATTATAAACAGTGTTATAGACAGTATTATAGACAGTTATAGACAGTATTATAGACAGTGTTATAGACACAATTATAGACAGTATTATAGACACATTTATAGACAGTGTTATAGACAGTATTATAGACAGAGTTATAGACAGTATTATAGACAGTTATAGATACAATTATAGACAGTGTTATAGACAGTATTATAGACACAATTATAGACAGTGTTACAGACAGTATTATAGACAGTGTTATAGACAGTATTATAGACAGTTATAGACAGTATTATAGACAGTGTTATAGACACAATTATAGACAGTATTATAGAGACATTTATAGACAGTATTATAGACACAATTATAGACAGTGTTACAGACAGTATTATAGACACTGTTCTGTGTCCACCATTAATTTAACTTGTAGCCTGGCCCTTTAAGTTGAAACCAGGAAGTAATTGTTCAGACCATGTGGTGCAGAGACGGCTGGGTATTGTTTCATAGCTGTTAAGTTCATGAAGGCATTCCCTGTAAGCAGTGTTGGGAACGTTACTTTAAAAAAGTAATTAGTTAAAGTTACTCACTACTTGTTCAAAAAAGTAACTTGAGTTAGTAACTGAATTACTCTATAATAAAAGTAACTCGTTACCAGGGAAAGTAACTATTTGCATTACAGTAAAAAAAAAGTTATATGCCTATGAATAAGGATTTTTTTGAAAAAGCAGTTTTCACAGTCAGTTGAAATGAGTAGATCAGAAAGGTGTTTAACTTTTGATAATTATTGCACATCAACAGCAGGATAAAATCCTTTAAAATCCCAAATCTTTGTGAAAAAAAAGCTAAAGTAAACAGTTACACTATATAAAGTGCATTTACATCTATCAAATTAAATATTTAATACAATTTTCTCAACCTGAGACAACTGGTTTGTTCACAACAGAAGTAAACTTAACAATAAAGCCTCTATTCTTAATTAAATAAATCAAATACCTAGTCTGGTAGTCATTCAGGAACTTCAAGTATTTTCTTAAATAATGTTCATATCACCAGCTTGAAAATGCAAATTTTTCCTCGGCTTGCTCCTGACTCACAATTTCTGCCTCTTCTCCGTTTGTGTCACTGGTGTGCTTCGGCATGCGTGTAAAAACATTGGCTCTGATTGGCTACCATAACGCTGCCTTAGCCAATCGCTTACTGACTTGTTAAGTTAAACAGGTGTTACACAGAGAACGTGACCTATCGAGATCTGTTACTCCTCACTAGCCTGGGCAGCGGTCCGCTCGCATTACTGTTAGTATATCAATATATAGTAACGCACCGCTTTTAATGACCAGTAACGTCAATGGCGTTTGAACGACAGGAAAAATAATTAATTATATTATTGTGGTAGTGTAGCCTTGCGGGCTTAGGCAATTGTATCAAGGAAGACTGGAGGCGGTAGATTATAATCAAAAGTCGCTGCTTTATTTTCAGCTCTCTCAAGTTTCCAACAGGCCTTCAACTAAAATGCACTCCTCTTGGTCCCTCCCCCTTTTACCAGCCCCAATTTATACCCAAAATTCCCGCGGTGAATTCCAGGTAAAAGGCCGCTCATCAGGGTGGGCCAATCAAAGTTCTCCCAGATGCAGCATACGCTCTTCTGGAAAACAAATATCTCCACACCAATTAATTTAGTAAGTCATCATCAGTCTATACGTCTACAGATCCGATGTCTTGACAAGGTAATCTCTAATCAGGTACGTATTCCCCTCTCACCTAGTAGGCTGATGTAATACCAGGTAGGTTGGTGATGATGCCATACCGGTCTCAGCATCACACACCCCCCTCCTTAAGATCGTCACTCCCCTGAGTGGCGAGAGAGGTAGTCCGCGGTGACGTTCTGTGCCCCTGCTCGGTACTTCACCTGGAACCTGAAGGGCTGTAAGGATAAATGCCAACGACTGACTCGTGCATTCTTATCCTTCATCCTGTGTATCCATTGCAGGGCTGCATGATCTGTCTCCAAGACGAACTCATTGCCAATTAAGTAATAACGCAACGTGTCCAGTGCCCATTTAATTGCTAATCCTTCTTTCTCAACAGTAGAATATCTCGTTTCCCGTGGGAAGAGTTTCCTACTGATATACAAGATTGGTCTACGTTCTTGACCATCCCCTTGTAGGAGTACTGCGCCAAGGCCTTCGCCTGATGCGTCTGTTTGAACAATGAAGGGTTGATTAAAGTCCGGACTCTGCAGTATTGGTTCTCTGCATAAGCAGGCTTTCAAATCCTTAAACTCTGCATCACACTCAGATGTCCATTTGACCTTCTGGGGATTATTCTTACGGGTAAGTTCTGTAAGGGCTACTGTCCTCCCGGCAAAGTTAGGTATAAACCTACGATACCACCCTGCTAAGCCCAGGAAGGATCTTACCCTCTTTTTGGTTGTCGGAGGTGGACACGCCATCACTGCTTGGACCTTGTCCACTTGAGGCTTGATGATCCCTCCACCAAGAACGTATCCGAGATAGGAAACTTCCGCCTTGGCAAGCTGACATTTCCTTGCGTTGATGGTTAATCCAGCCTTTTGGACTCTGTTGAAGACATCGGCTAGGTGGTCTCTGTGTTCCTGCCATGATGAGCTAAAGATGACTACATCATCAATGTAGGCTGCCGCATAGGCTTCTGCTCCTCGCAGTATCTGGTCCATGACTCTCTGAAATGTTGCTGCTGCTCCATGGAGTCCGAACGGCATAGAAGTAAACTGATATAGTCCACTAGGTGATCTAAACGCAGTCAGTTCCTTTGCTGAATCAGCTAAAGGTATTTGCCAGTATCCTTTACTTAAGTCTAACGTGCTCAGGTACTTGGCTTTTCCTAGCCTTTCGACTAGTTCGTCAATCCTGGGCATTGGGTAAGGATCAAAAGCAGATATGCTGTTCAGTTTTGAAAAATCAATGCAGAACCTAAGTTCTCCATCCTTCTTAGGTACCAGTACTACCGGACTACACCATTCGCTTTGTGAAGGCTCTATCACCCCTAACTCCAACATGTGCTCCACCTCTTCGTTCAACTGTGGTATGAGGCGTGCTGGCACTCGGCAGTGAGTCTGTCTAATCGGCTCTGGCGCTCGCAGGCGAATATGATGTTGTGTCACCTCTGTGCTGTGCTCTAGCCATATTGTCATTTACCAACTCTGTCATCTTATCCAACTTCTCTCTCATCTTAAGCACGTAGGACAAGATGCTCATTTGTTCTCTTGGCATGTCTCCCTCCCAGGCTTCTCTTAGGACATCCAACGGTCCCCTCACCTGGCGGCCATAGAGTAACTCGAATGGTGAGTATCCAGTTGATGACTGCGGGACTTCTCGATACGCAAAGAGTAGGTATGGGAGCCATTGGTCCCAGTCCGTTCCATTTTCCGACACGAACTTGCGCAGCATCGACTTCAGTGTTTTGTTAAACCTTTCGACCATCCCATCAGTCTGTGGGTGATATGGAGTGGTCCTAATTCCTTTTATGCCCAGTAATGAAAAGACTTCTTTAATCTGCCTAGATGTGAAGTTGGTGCCTTGGTCCGTCACGATGTCTCTAGGTATGCCTACTCTGGAAAATAGTTGCATTAACGCATTAACTATTTGTCTAGTCTTGATCTTCCTGAGTGGGAAGGCTTCTGGGTAGCGTGTGGCATAGTCACACACTACTAGAATGTATTTATTACCTGACCTACTTCTTTCTAGTGGGCCTACAATGTCCATTGCTATCCGTGTAAATGGAACATCAATAATGGGTAGGCTAATCAACGGTACTCTGTCACCCTTTTTAATCGGCATGGTTAATTGGCAATCCGGACATGATTTGCAAAAGTTCACTACGTCCGTGTATAATCCTGGCCAATAAAATCTGCTAGCTATACGGGCTAATGTTTTCTGTTGCCCTAGATGTCCTGCCCATGGTACCGTGTGAGCTAATTGCAGTATATCTGTCCTGACGTTTTTGGGTATTACCAACTGTTCTCCCTTGTCATTACGCCTATACAGCTTGTCGTCTTTTATAACGAGCTGCTCTTGCCCCTTAATGTCGCTTCGTATACCTCCGTTTTTCGCTTTTTCAAACGCAGACTTTAACGTCGCATCGCGTTTCTGTAAATCTGCGATGTCGCTAGGTAAATCATTCCAGTCGACTATCAAGGGTTTAGGTAGGCATTCTTTAACAGTCGTGCCTCTTACTTTCGCTTTCCGCCTGTCATTTCTGGACTGTTTAACTCTTTCGGTTTCCCGAAATGGCAGTTCGCCAAAGTCAGCGTGTTGCTGCGCTGCCAGTTTAGCCTGTAGTCGTGTCACTACTCTTACTTCAGCTTCGTTATTCCCTCCCCGTAGCAACTCTGCTAACACCGGGATATCTCGGCCCAATATAACTGGATATGGGGACTGGTTAACAATTCCTACCGTTAAAAGATAGGTCTGGTCATTAATGTCTATGCTCACGTCCGCTGTCTGATAATCCTGTTCATCTCCATGTATGCAGCGTACTTTTAATGTAGCAGTATTCAGCGGTATTTGCTCGTTCAGACACTCTTCCCTAACTAGCGTCTGACTAGAGCCCGAATCCACTAGAGCTTTAAACGTTTTCCCCCTTATTTTCACCCAGACTGTTGTATCGGTGTTCAGGGATGATTCCGTCATCGTACTATGTGGTCTATGGCAAAGACGTGTGCTACTACTGCCTGTGTGTAACGGACATACTGCTCTTTTATGCCCTCTCTGTCCACATGCGTGACATTCTATCGGGGGTTTGTCTCGTGTCTGCCGCTGTGTCGTGTACTGTCTATTAGTGTAGCTATACGTTTTCATATGTGGTGCATTATTTGCAGTACTCGTATTATATTGACTAGTGTATGATCTATAAGCTTCTCTGGGCTTACCCTGGGTCGCGCTGCTAGGGTGTCCTAATTGCACACTTCTGTTAGGTTGTCGTGCCGCTATATAGTTTTCCGCCAATTCGGCTGCATGTCTTGATGTAGTGAGAGTATGTTGCTTAATCCATGTTCTTATTTCAGGGTTGATGCTTTGTAGGAACTGTTCCATTACGACTGCGTCGCCGATTTCTTCTTTTGTTTTTTGCTTTGGCATCATCCACTTGTCGTACAGGTCCTTTAGTCGTGCTTGTAACTCCCTAGGCGTCTCTCCGTCCTTAACTGCATTATCTCGAAATCGCCGTCGATACGTTTCTGCGTTAATTTCATACTTTTGTAGAAGTACCCGTTTTACCTGCTCGTAATCCGCAGTGTCCTCTATATCCATCGCAACATATGCTGCTCGTGCCTTCCCACTGAGGAGTGGTACCAGATGTAGTGTCCAATCTTCTCTGGGCCATCTACCTGCTTGTGCGATACGTTCAAAGGTCGTGAGGTAATGTTCGATGTCCTCATCTTCCCTGAACGGGAGCATCTTCGGACTTGTCCATCCACTGCACATCGGTCGCTGGTTCAGCGGTGCTGGGTCGTGTGTTGCCGTGCGTTGTACACGATGGATAATCTGTACTTCGGGTAGTGTTGCCGACGTTGCTGGGACTTCTGACTGTTGTGAGGTTTCGCCCTCCATTGCTGATGGTTGCTCTTGTTCCCCCTGTATATGACTCTGGAGTTGGGTGAACTGGTGTTGAAGCGTCCGCCATCTTTGTTCCTGTTTCTGAGTTTGCTTCTCGTGGCGTTCTTCTCGTGCTTGCTGAAGCTTAATAAAACTATGCAACATTTCGCCGAGTTGAGCTACGCTCTCCGTTTCCGTCGGTTCCGTTGTCGAGCATTCTCCGTCTGGAATCTCGGAGTGCAGTTGGAGCTCCCTTTCCCCACGGATATCGCCCTCGTTAGCATCTTTTGTAGTTGCCATTTGCTTCCTCGGCGGCATCTTGAGAATATCTTTCCCTTATTCGTCCTCACAACACCGCCTGTGTGGGGTTCTAAAAGAAACCGCTGCCACCATGTGTGGTAGTGTAGCCTTGAGGGCTTAGGCAATTGTATCAAGGAAGACTGGAGGCGGTAGATTATAATCAAAAGTCGCTGCTTTATTTTCAGCTCTCTCAAGTTTCCAACAGGCCTTCAACTAAAATGCACTCCTCTTGGTCCCTCCCCCTTTTACCAGCCCCAATTTATACCCAAAATTCCCGCGGTGAATTCCAGGTAAAAGGCCGCTCATCAGGGTGGGCCAATCAAAGTTCTCCCAGATGCAGCATACGCTCTTCTGGAAAACAAATATCTCCACACCAATTAATTTAATAAGTCATCATCAGTCTATACGTCTACAGATCCGATGTCTTGACAAGGTAATCTCTAATCAGGTACGTATTCCCCTCTCACCTAGTAGGCTGATGTAATACCAGGTAGGTTGGTGATGATGCCGTACCGGTCTCAGCATCACAATTATCCTGTTACTGACAAAATGACCTAAATAACGGCGTTATTCGCAACACTGCCTGTAAGTATTACAGGTAAAACTGTGTTATAGGTGTTGGATAAATAATAATTACTTATGAAACACGTAAGTGGTTAATCCGTGTCGTAAGGAGTTATCTAACGAATTGTGTAGCGATGTAACGAATTAGTGTGATTTATATTGAATCTGAATTCATAACCACTATGTATATGTGCATACTAAAGCATGTAATTGTATTTACATTTACAATTTCACAACTGCCATATAAAAAACGCTGAGAAAACGCTTGGTATGTGGCATGGCAACAATACTTCGCAACCCGGAAGAGAGAGGAGGAAGCTTAAATAGTTGCGAAAGGGGAGGGGCGATGAGTGGCAGGTGAACTGCATCACGCGGCGATCATGAGCTGTTCCTGACAGTACCCCCCCCCCCGACGAGTGGCTCCAGCTGCAACAGATCGGTCAGACGGAGACCGGCCACGACGCCTGGGAGCAGGGAAGTTAGGATGAGCAGCATGGAATTCAGCGACGAGAGGAGGGTCCAACACATCCCGCGCGGGGACCCACGCCCGCTCCTCGGGACCATAGCTCTCCCACTCTATGAGATACTGAAGCCCACGCCGATGGGACTCCAGGATGTCCTGAATGAGGTAGGCAGGGCAACCGTCGAGCTCCAGCGGCTCAGGTGGCTTGGCAAGCAGCGCGGCAGCAGACATGGGGCTGTAAAACTCAGGCTTAAGCAGTGAAACATGAAAGACAGGATGAATGCGATACTGAGGAGGGAGTTGCAATTTATAGGTCACCGCATTGACTCGGCTCAAGACCTTGAAGGGCCCGATGTATTTCGAGCTAAGCTTCTTACAGTTCTGTTGCAGGTTTAGGTTACGGGTGGACAACCACACTCTCTGACCTGGGTGGTAGACCAGAGTGGGCAGGCGGCGACGGTCAGCATGGAGCCGCCGAGTATGCAGGGCACGACGTAGGTGTACATGGGCCCACTCCCATGTTCGCGCGCTGTTCTTAAACCAGTCATCCAACGCCGGGACGTCTGATGGCATATTGTCCCAAGGAAAGAAAGTAGGTTGATAGCCATATACACATTGGAATACACATCTTGGTGGAAGAATGCATGAGTGAATTACGAGCATATTCAGCCCAGGGTAAGTACTTGCTCCAGCCGGTTTGTGAGACACAGTATCGCCTTAGGAATCCCCCTATTTCTTGATTCACCCGTTCCACTTCCCCTTTAGACTGAGTGTGATACCCGGAGGTAAGGCTGACTGCGACCCCGAGCAATTTGCAGAACTGCCTCCACAACTGTGAAGTGAATTGGACTCCGTGATCGGAGACAATATCTTCTGGTAATCCGAAGACGCGGAAAACGAAAGTAAAAACGGCTTGGGCTGTTTCCATAGCAGTGGGCAGCCCTGGAAAGGGAATCAAGCGACACATTTTCGAGAATCTGTCAACTACAACTAAAATAACTGTATTCCCCTCGGACTTGGGCAGGTCAGTGATAAAGTCCATCACTATGTGTGACCAGGGACGGCGTGGAATCGAGAGCGGCAAGAGTTTCCCTACAGGGAGTGTACGAGGAGTGCGACTCTTAGCGCATACGCTACACGCTAATATATAGTCCCACACATCGTCTTTCAGGGACGCCCACTAATACCGCCGTGACAGGAGATGTGTAGTGCGTGTGATTCCGGGGTGACCAGTACCTGCGGTATCGTGTGCGAGCTGTAGGAAGCGCCCTCTCAGCGACACAGGAACGTACTGCTTTCCTTCTGGGCAGTCGTCAGGGCTGGGATCACAGCGTAGAGCGTCTTCCAATTCACCTTGCAGGTTCCAACGAACAGCAGCCAGGAAACAGGTGCGAGGCAGTACATACTCCAGTATATTGTCCGTGGGATCCTTTTCATGTATACGTGACAGGGCATCTGCTTTAGTGTTCTTCGAACCAGGCCGGTAGGAAACGGAGAATCGAAACCGGGAGAACGCCCATCTGGCTTGTCGGGGATTCAGTCGCTTGGCTTCTTTCAGGTACACCAGATTTTTATGGTCTGTGTAGATGACAAATGGATGTTCAGCCCCCTCTAACCAGTGTCTCCACTGCTCTAAAGCGAGTTTTATCGCTAGAAGTTCCCAGTTACCAACGTCGTAGTTTTGCTCTGCTGGTTGTAGTTTCTTGGAGTAGAAGGCACAAGGGACCAATTTAGGGGGGTTTCCTTGGCGTTGGGAGAGAATCGCTCCCACACCCACCTCCGAGGCATCGACCTCCACTACAAAAGGGAACGCTCCCTTAAGCAACGAAAACGCCTGATCAGCCTCAGGTGTCCAGTCCAGCCGCAGATGCTGCCCACCCCGAAGGAGGTTGTTGAGCGGAGTGGCCAGCAAACCAAAACCCCTGATGAAGCGGCGATAAAAGTTGACAAACCCTATGAAACACTGCAGTTCCTTTCTCGTTCAGGGCACAGGCCATTGCGTGACAGCCGACACCTTGTCCAGGTTCATGGAGATCTGCCCAGGGGACAAAGTGCAACCGAGGAAGGTCACGGAAGTCCGATGAAACTTGCATTTCTCTGCTTTGGCGTAGAAGCGATGCTGCCATAGGCAGCATTGAGCGTGTGACACACGCATTTGACCGTCTTCACACGCTCACACGCCACACTTCCGATTTCACACGGCGAGAAAAAAAAATCTAGTTTATTACCTCCGATCCATATCTATGTCGCCACTAGTGTTGCACAGTATACCGATACTAGAGTAGTATCGCGATTCTTCGTCATTAAAAACGGTACTATACCCAGTTTGCTTAGTATTGGTGCTATAGGACTAAGTGCGTTTTTTTTTTTTTTTTTTAAGAGCAGTATTTCCAAAGAGTGCCACACGGGGGCAGTGTGCGCGTACAGCAGTGGAGCGCTTGCCTCCTCTCTGCAGAATAAGAAGAAACCGTGTACGATGGCTGATAATACAAGCAATATTGCGACCATCATCAGCTTGTTGAAAAACTACATGCACGAAGCGAAATATGGAATTATTTGCATACATTTCAGACAGTCATGGTGTCACGTAGGGCAACGCCCCTCTCGTAGCTGCCACTCTGGGTTCCCTTATGTCCGTGTTCCCTGCCTGTTCATCCCGCCCAGCTCGTTTGTCTTCGTGATTCCTCGTTTGTTACCACGCCCCTGTATTATCGTTCACACCTGTCCCTCGTTTTCTGTCCCATGTATATAAACCCCTGAGTCTCCCTTGTCCTTTGTCTGGTGTTTTGATATTTTGGATGTTGGACCGTTTGATTGTATACCTGGCCGTCGTGTGTTTTTGTTTTTTTGATTCTTAGTCTGTTCTCGTGTTCCCCTGTCTTCGTTATGCCCGTGTTCGCCTGCTATTCTGACTGCCCTCCCGTTATGGACCCTGCCTGGCTTTCTGACGACGAGTATGGTATTCCCTTTAATAAATCTCGCTCCTCTCAGCGATTGTGTCCGTCTCCTCGCTCCGTGGCGCAAGCTACGTTACACATGGCAACCCCGTGGACACATCAAAACCGGTCTGCAAACAGTGCTTTAAAGCTGTACCAACCAAAGGAGCCAATCGATTCTTTTTACATAAAATGCGCTTTCGTTTGACCCACCCAAGGTGCCGTAATGCACAGAACAGTTGGTAATGCTGAAATGGCAGCTAAAACAAACGCAGTGTGTTCGCAGCTCGTCTTAATTAAACAAGGAAAGCAGCAGAAGTGCTGTGTGGAAATACTTTGGATTCGAAGCAGATACAGGAAAACCGAAGGACATGAACAAGCCAGTTTGCAGGCAGTGCTTTCGGAACATTTCAATGAAGGGCGCTAAAGCCTGGTTTATACTTGATGCGCCGCGAGCAGCGCGAGGGTCCACGCGGTGAAAATGATGTAATCGCGGTAGCCTCGCGCGCTGTCAATTCGCGAGGTCGTGCACCTCTAGAATTTTGTAACTTAGCGCGCGCCGCAGCGCAATGAACAGTCATGTTTGTAGGGTTCATACACCAACAAAGTGGAATTAAAGCACTTGTACGTCACTTTCAAGGTCCATTTCAATATTTCCCAGCACGTTAAACTTTATTTAAATATTTATACATATACTCGAAATTATTCGCTTTTTAATCACATTATTTAATGGTTGTTTATTTTCAAAACGCCCAATTTTAACTTCTTCACGTTCTCTCATGTTTCGTCCTGGAATTACAAGAGGCTCGTATTTGTTAACGTAATACAAGAGAACGGTTCAGTCAGACAGCTATTTGTTTCAAGCATTTTCAAGCACGCGGACAAGGTGTGCGGACTCGCGCGCTACGGTCACTCGCGAAAGTTTAAACCTAGCTTAACACAACGAATCTGGCCAAACACCTGAAGGCACGCATATTTGTACAAAACATTCCAAGAGGTTGGTGATTATTCCCATTTCTAGTATTATAGCATACAAAATTGTGTGTCCGATTATGGTATCCTAGCAAATGTCATATTCTTGGTTTAAGAGCCGTAAGTGCGACAGCATACAGGGAGAAAAAAAGAGTGATCGTACTACAATGGATCAATCATCTATGAATACTGAACTCTAATACTGAAGTTTTAGTTACTTAAAGAGTTAAAGTTGTTTAAAGTATACTTAAAATACACTTTTTGCACTAGCCTTTTTTAACTTCTAAATGTGAATTCCAGAGTGCACTACTATTATTTATGTTAATTTATATTAATGTGCAATTATTTATTTTTCTGTTTTAATGTGGTAGGGACTACACCTATTATTTATTTGACATTTGTGAAACAAAATACAATATTCATTTGTTTGTTTATAAAAAATAAATAAAAAGCCTTTAAAACGGAAATGAGCACAGTATCTGACTTTGGTATCGAAAATCGTATCGAATTTCAATACTTTTTAAAGTATTGTATCGAAGTTGTAATTCTTAGTATCGTGACAACACTAGTCGCCACCCCCCCTCTCGCTCAACAACTTACGTTAGCCACCCCCCCGCTCAACAACTCACGTTCGCCACACCCCCCGCTCAACAATTAACGTTCGCCACCCCGTCAACAACTCTCACACTCTGACATGGATCCAAAGCTTGAGAGCCCTGTGTAGGTCACTAATGTAAACCACTGAAAACCTTTTTCTATTTTCACAAAAAACCTCGATTTTATTTTATTTTTGTCTCACGTTTTTAGTTTTATTTACCTTTATATTACCGTTTTATACCTTTGTGACTCCGCGGTTTTTATATCTTACCGGTAGCTTCGTTCGGAGGTTGTTACGCTTTGCTGTGCCAATGATAACAGCCATTGTTTACAGTGGTTGTTATGCTAATGCTAAGTGCTATTGTTTATGCTCGCTGTTTCGCCACTTAACCTGAGTCTTCTATGTTTTCATCCTGTTGTTACTGATCACGCTTCACTCGAGTAAGTCTCTACTTTCTTGTTTGCTGTTTGTTTTCTTTGCACTTCGTCCTGCTGAGTGTTTACAGTGGTTGCTATGCTAATGCTAAGCGCTATTGTTTATGCTCGCTGTTTCGTCGCTTTACTCTTTAACCCGAGTCTGCTATGTTTTCATCCTTTTGTCACTGATCATGCTTCACTCAATGGATACGATGCTGTTCTAAACTCCTTACGAACTTCTGCAGCTCAATCGTAGGATTGTCCGCCTCCCTACCTCCATTGCTACTACATGTGCTGCCCTGGGTATAGCTCGCCGTAAACGTTACATTCACCGTGGCACCTCTTCCTCCAAACCTAAGGTCCATTATTCATCTGTACATAGACCTGGATGCATTCCCACTATCTGGACTTCTAATCGGCTCTCATCTCATCATTCCCAGTTAACTCAGTCCAATTCCGCTGCCTGGCCCTCAGTTAACCTGCTTACTACTGACCCTCAGATCTCCGACCACAGTTTAATCTCCTTTGAACTAGCTGCTTCGGCTCAACTCAATAGAGGTCATCTGTCACGCAAAATATCCTTCAGGAGTATTAGGAATGTCTGTCCCTCTCACCTCATGAATACTATTGACTCTGTGCCAGTCCCGCCAGCACTGGCCTCTGTTGAAGTCCTTACTAACCACTATACCAATACGCCCTGGATCTTCATGCGCCGCTGCGTTCTCGTCAAGTCACCTTTCGCCACTCTGCCCCCTGGTACACCCCTGAGCTGAGGTTAATGAAAGCTAAAGGACGACAACTTGAATGCCTCAGCAAAAAGTCTGGACTAACAGTTCATCTAGATGTTTACAACAACCATCTCCTTGTTTACAAAGCTGCCATCAATAACGCTAAATCAGCTTATAACTCCACCAACATCAGAGACTGTCATGGCAATCCCAAAGCGCTATTTTCCACAGTTAATAAGCTTTTAAGGCCTGCTAATAACTTTGCCCTCACTCCATCATTAATGCTGTGTAGCAAATTCATGACATTTTTTGAAGAGAAAATTAGAAACATTCATGCTGGCATAGCCCTCACAAACTCCTCTTCTGACCCTGTTCAATAAAGTCCTCCAGTCAGCTGTTGCTTTTCAACTTTCACTCCAGTGGATACCACCACAGTAGCGATGTACATCAAGTCTGCAAAACCAACCTCCTGTGTTTAGGATCCTCTGCCTACATGCCTGGTTAAAGACTGTCTGCCCTCACTCAGTCCTCTCTTCACCAGGACTTCCCTTGCATCTGGCATTGTTCCCCCCTCACTGAAATTGGCTGCCATCACCCCCATCCTTAAGAAACCTGGTTTGGCTCCCAAGGACCTCGGTAATTACCGTCCCATATCCAACCTCCCTTTTCTCAGTAAGCTGCTTGAGCGTGTGGTTGCCACTCAATTAAAGGACTATTTATCATCTAATAATCTATTTGAGCAGTTCCAGTCTGGGTTCAGGAGTAACCACAGCACTGAAACTGCTTTAGTCCGAGTGATGAACGACTATTAGCAGCGGATTCTGGACTAGTTAACATTTTGGTTCTACTTGACCTCAACTCAGCATTCGACACAGTTTGCCACTCTACACTGTTGTCCCGGCTGAAACTCTGGACTGGACTATCTGATATGGTGCTACCATGGTTTGAGTCGTACCTCTCTGACCGCCAGCAGTTTGTTTCCCTCAGCGGCTTTAGATCCACCTGCTCTGCTGTAACGTCTGGTGTACCTCAAGGCTCGGTCCTTGGCCCACTTCTTTTTATAATCTACCTCCTCCCCCTTGGTAATATCATTCGACAGCATGGCCTCCAGTTCCAGTTCTGCTATGCTGACGACACTCAAATCTATGTCTGTTCCAAGCCCTCTGATATACAACCTCCTGGATCCTTGCTCAGCTGTCTCCATGATGTCAATTCCTGGATGGCAAAGAACTTTCTCAATCTAAATAATAGCAAGTCTGAGGCCATTCTCATTGCCTTCTCACCCACTCTTCAGAAACTTGTTCAACCATCCATCTCAATTCCTGGATTCGTTACATCCACATCACCTACTGTCTGTAATCTGGGTGTTATCTTAGACTCAGCTCTCACAATGGAAGCCCACATCAATAGCATTACTAAAACTACTTTCTTCCATCTAAGAAACATCGCTAAACTCCGCCCTTCACTCACTGACTCTGCGGCTGAAACTCTTGTTCATGCTTTTGTTACGTGTCGACTGGACTACTGCAATGCTCTGCTGGCCGGATTGCCGGCCAGTAAAATCAAGAAGCTCCAGCATGTGCAGAATTCTGCTGCCAGGGTCCTGACACGGTCTAAAGCATCTGAGCACATCACCCCAAAACTGATATCGCTTCATTGGCTTCCCATCCAATACCGCATTCAGTACAAGACATTACTCTTGGTCTTCCGTTCACTACAGAACCTGGCCCCCCCTTATCTGTCCTCGCTAGTTTCGCGCTACTGTCCTGCACGTTCTCTCTGTTCCGCTGATGCTCACCTCTTGGTTGTTCCTCCAGTCCGGCTACAAGGGTTCGGTGAACGAGCCTTCAGCGTTGTTGGCCCAAAGCTTTGGAACTCGCTCCCAATTTCCCTGCGTTCCTGCACTTCACTCAAGACCTTCAAATCTGAACTGAAAACACTCCTGTTTCAGACTGCTTTTAATATCTCTTAATTGTTTTATATTATTTACTGCTGTACCTGACCTTTCTCCCATTTTATCTGTACAGTATCCTTGGGTGTTATGAAAGGCGCTTTAAATATAATTTATTATTATTATTATTATTTATCATTAATGTGTAGTCTCAATTTAGGGTCAGATAGCATTGGAGTTTGTGTTGTGTGGTTTCTCTCTCTCCCTCCCTCTCAATCCCCCACCTCTCTCCCCCTCTCTCTTTCTCTTTTCCCCTCTCTCTCACTCTTACTTTCCCCTTCTGTCCATCTATTAGGTAACATTCAGGTTGTACTCTGTATGCTGCATTTCTGTCATGTCTAACATGTATTGTCTCATATAACCAGTTGTAATGTGCTGTTGTGTTATGCTAATCAGTCTTGTGTTATAGGAAATGTGTGTGAATCTCTGTTGTTCAGATAACATCATGTAATGTAGATGCTAAAGTCAGTAATTGTATTAAATTGGTTATGCATATTCATGACCTTACACCAACACATTATTATTTCCAATTTATCTGTTTCAATTGTTGGTGGGAGGGAGCAATAACCCCAGTACAGAAACTCCATAAAATGTTACAAGTCTTATTATGATTTTGTACTGATTCTATGATGCTTTTGGGAAACTCCCCCCAGTGCTGTAATGTGTTTATAAAAATACTCACTCAGCTTTTCTGGATGCTGTGACCACTGGCATCAGTCTCAGTAGACATTCCTCTGATCGGTCATATTTACTCAGGTTAAACTCATCTAGCTCCTCTTCTGAGTTCAGCAACACAAACACCAGAGCTGACCACTGAGCAGGAGAGAGTTTAGCTCCATGGAGACGACAGTCACTTCCTCTGTTCAGGTATGTTTGAACTTCCTGCACTAGAGAATGATCATTCAGTTCATTCAGACAGTGGAACAGATTGATGGATTTCTCTGGAGAGAGCTTCTTCCTGATCTTCTCCTTGATGTACTCGACTGTTTCCTCTGTGCTGTGAGAGCTGCTTCCTGTCTGTGTCAGTAGACCTCGTAAGAGAGTCTGATTGGACTCCAGTGAGAGACCCAGAAGGAAGCGGAGGAAAAGGTCCAGGTGTCCATTCTTACTCCGTAAGGCCTTGTCCACTGCATTCTTAAGGAAGACAGACATTGTTGATCTTTTAACGAGTCTTTTCTTTTTCAACACATTTGTGTTGTTGGAGATGAAGGAGAGAAATGCATATAAAGCAGCCAGAAACTCCTGAACACTCAGATGTACAAAGCTGAACACCTTCTCCAGGTGCAGTCCAGACTCCTTTCTGAAGATCTGGGTACACACTCCTGAGTACACAGACACTTCTTTGACCTCAATGCCACACTCTCTCAGGTCTTCCTCATAGAAGATCAGGTTGCCTTTTTCCAGCTGTTGGAAAGCCAGTTTTCCCAGTGCCAGAACAATATTTCTAGTCTGGTGAGGATCAGTGTCAGTTTTTCCATGGAACTTTCTGTCCTTGTGTTTGATCTGAAAGATCAGAAATTGTGTGAACATCTGAGTCAGAGTCTTGGGGATCTCTCCACTCTCTGCTTCACCCAACATGCTCTCTAGAACAGTGGCTGCAATCCAACAGAAGACTGGAATGTGGCACATGATGTAGAGGCTTCTTGATGACTTCATGTGTGAGATGATTTTATTGGCCAGGATCTGATCACTGATTCTCTTCCTGAAGTACTCCTTTTTCTGAGGGTCACTAAACCCTCGTACCTCTGTCACCAGGTCAACACACTCAGGAGGGACCTGATTGGCTGCTGCTGGTCGAGAGGTTATCCAGAGGAGAGCAGAGGGAAGCAGTTTCCCCTGGATGAGGTTTGTCAGCAGCACGTCCACTGAGGTCGACTCCGTTATGTCTGATAAGCTCTCATTTTTATGGAAATCTAGAGGAAGTCGACACTCATCCAGACCATCAAAGATGAAAATGACTTTATTAGCATCACAGTCTATTAACTGTAATTGTTTTGTTTCTGGGAAAAAGTGATCAAGCAAATCCATCAGATTGAACTTTTTCTCCTTCATCAAATTCAGCTCCCTAAAAGGAAGTGGAAATATGAAGCGGACGTTCTGATTGGCTCTTCCTTCAGCCCAGTCCAGAATGAACTTCTGCACAGAGACTGTTTTACCAATTCCAGCAACTCCTTTAGTCAGCACTGTTCTGATGGGTTTGTCTTTAAAGAGGTCATTACATTTGATGGGTGTCTCCTGTGTTGCTGGTCTCCTGGATGCTGTCTGAATCTGTCTCACCTCATGTTCATTATTGATGTCTCCACTCCCTCCCTCTGTGATGTAGAGCTCTGTGAAGATCTTATTCAGAAAGGTTGAGCTTCCATGATCTGAGATTCCTTCACTAATTTTTTTATATTCCTCCAGTAGTTTGCGTTTGAGCTTTTTCTGATATCCAGAGATCATCTCTAAAACAACAGAAACACATGATGACAGTAATTTTATTTGTTTGCACTAAACCCACATGAACTATGCCACCTTCACATATGCTGATAGTAAATAGTAAAAATGTATTTATTTGACATCAAGATCAATAATCTATATGGTCATGGTCTGGTGGTTAGGGAATTGTGGGTTTGATTCCCAGGCCTGATGCCATGACTTGAGCAAGACACCTAACCCCAACTGCTCCCTGGATGCTGGGCTAGAGCTGCCCACCTCTCTGGACATGTGTGCACCACAGCCCCCTAGTAATCATTAGTGTGTGTGTGTGTGTGTGTGTGTGTGCACTACCGCGCCCTAGTAATCACTAGTGTGTGTGTGTGTGTGTGTGTGTGTGTGTGTGTGTGTGTGTGTGTGTTCTGACTGCACAGATGGGTAAATGGAGAGGACAAATTTCGATTGGGGTGCAAATCACAATTGACATGAAATGTGGCAACTATAATGTTCTCACAAATAATTCTTCTACGAGCATTTAAATGCTGAAGGCTCTTCTAAATTATTTTTATTGATATATGATTAAACAGTATGTGCTAATGGCTGTAAAATACTTCAACAAATGTGTTTTATTATGAAGATAAAGTATGAACAGTGTGTTGTTTGTCTATTGTTTCTCAGTCAAATAATGCAAACCAGTCAGATTTACTAAAGTGTTTCTATGCTAATCAAAGATGTCTGATCCAAAATTGCTTGTAACATGCAACAGCTCAGCTGGGGCTAAGCCATTTTTGGCCTCCAGAGGGAGACACAGATCAGCCACACCTGTCACCCAGCCCACTGGAGAGCAGCTCACAGGCCCCCTGGTGGTCCGTGTTAGTTAAAGAGATCTTAAGGGCTGTCTGCTGAGTCTCCTCTATTCCTCCTCTCTACAGGCTTGAGTTCTGTCTTCACACTCTTGAGTTCTCATCATTCTTCCTTGGTTGGAAGATACATTTTTAGCAGTTTTAATCATGTCAGCCCTTTCCACTGACATCTTTAGTTGTTTAGGTTCTCTGTGCTGGTATCACACTGGTTTGGTCACCCTGAGGGTGATGGTTTGATCCCTCAATAGGAGTTTTGGGGTTGAGGTTATGGGCGTGTCTGTAATCATTCCCCACGCCCAGCTGGGATCAAACATCTACAGTTCCAGAACCTTTTTATTGGTGGAAATACAACAAATGGTTCCAAATTAGATTCACAAACCAGAGCAGTTCTGGTTCCTCATTGGTGGAAAAGGGTCGACCTAGTGCTTAGTGCTTGATCTTGTGTTGTCATGACACCCCGTCTGCTTCCATTGTGACCACGCCCCCATGTGACTGAGTGCTTCAGTCATATATAGGGTGTATCTCAATTCAGGGGCTGCAGCCTACGTAAACCGCGTAGACCGCAGCCCACGGTGGCCACACACTTCGAAGGCTGGGTAGGCTGCATCTAACGGCTGTTAAATGAGACAGTCTAGTCTTCGCAAGACGTATGTTTGCGTGACCACGCTCTGCCCCGTTATATACGTGTTACTTAGGTTACATACGTGTTACTTAGGTTACATACGTGTTAGCGAGCTGTCCGACAAAATGGAGCCAGAAACCGCATTTTTTCTGTTTTTATTGTTTATTTTTATTGAACATGTATTCACATGTTTGGCAGGAAGTATAACTTCATAACAAAATTCAATGTATTTTTTAAAACGTTACACTTTAGTAAATACTCAAAGCACAGATTTACCTTTATTTAATATCATTAATAATTGGCATGTTATTTAGCATCTCATTGCAGTTTAAATTTCCATACTTAAAAAAATACCTACATTTAAAAACGAATTCTTCGACCCGTACACTAGACTCCGCCATGTCGCCTGTTTATTGTTCATAGCGCAATGAATTCTGGGATATCGTGGGGCGCGAAGGATACTCGGATGCATCCTTCGTTTTCGGGGTTTTGAAGGCTACATTCGTCGGCCGCATAAGAAGGAGCCCACGAATTGGGACAGCCTTCGGCGCGGCGCAGTGACGTAACCGGCCTACAAACGCGCACTTCGTGGGCTGCAGCCCCTGAATTGAGACGCACCCATAGTCTGTGTATATAGTATATCGTACAGTGCATCTATATAGACTATGATTATGCAAGATTGATTGCAGTCTACTCTGTGATTGTGTAGCTGTCAGTCTCCTGTGTGATTGTGTCACTGTCCTGTGTGATTGTGTCACTGTTACTGTCCTGTGTGATTGTATCACTGTCCTGTGTGATTTTGTCCAAAGTGTGGGTCACGTTCAAATTTTCCAGCCCACAGCCTCTGTTGACTGTAGCGTTTTATATTTCACCAGAAGATGGCAGTGTATACTGTACTATACTATACGATACTATACACTGTGTCCCCCTCCCCAGAATGCCAGGCTGAATGGGTGTGGCCCCCACAAATGTCCACCACACCAAATCTGGACAAAATGTTTGGACACCCCTGGTGTAAAGTGTCCTGTGTGTTTGTGTCTTCTTCAATATGTCAGTGATGTGTATATTCAGATGTGATCTTCAGTACAGAATCAGTGATGTGTATTGTTATGGTCCCCACGGTAACCCCGCTTCTTTGTGTGCTTTTATTTTGAAACCGCTTATTGTGTCTGACTTCATGCCCCACCTTGAACCCCGCCCCCTCCTCATTGTTTTCAGGTGTGTCTCGTTTGGTTCTGTGTTTTATTCAGTGTATTTGTCCTGTGTTTAGTCTTTTGTTTTGTGGGTTATTGTAAGTTCCACTAGTTTTGATGCTGTGTGTAAATCCATGTCTTTAATGTATTTATGTCTCCCCTGTTCTGTGTATTAATGTTCTCCTTTAGTGTTAGTTGGTGTATTTGGTTACTGTTTGGTTTGTCTTTGTTTTATGTCAGTATATTCTGTGCAGTGTTGTGTTGTTTTGTTATTAAACTACTTCAGATTCCACACTTGTGTCCAGCCTACCTTGCCCAAACGTTACATGTATAAACAGACCTTCACTGAATGCAGGACTCCCTGAAGATCCTCCAGTCTGAACTGGGATGGTGCTGGAACTGGACTTTTCCTGAACTGGAGGAGAGAACACCATATACCAACGTTATTAACATAATTAACTTTGTATAAAAGAGGATTTGCAGCTATGAGAACTGCTGTATTCATTTGTTTTATATACTATACTCTATATCAGGTATCACCAAATGGCGGACCGCGGTCCGGATCCGACCCGAACGCCATCCTGTCCGGACCTAATCACATTCCTGATTAACTGGATACGGACCCAAAAGCCAAAAAAATTTAACGGGAGACTATATTTTAAACCGGAGAATTTATTTTCAGACGAGTGTTACGTTCACCACCCATTTGAGTGTTACGTTCGCCGCCACCCCCCCCCCCCCCCCGCTCAACAACTTTCTTATGTACTTATGTAATGTTATATCTTACCATATGTGATGTTCAATGTCTGAATCGGACTCCCATGGATCTGAGTTGCACAGACGTTCCCTCCTGTCTGAGCTGTGATGTTGGTCTGGACTGGAGTGGAACCCTCCATCTTCTAATCAGACGATTCTTCACCAACACCACTAAACATCAAAATATGAGGATGCCATTAAAAAACTAATTTAGTTTTTCACATGTGTGTAATAGCGCCACCCAGAGTCTGACACAGGCCAGTGTGTCTCACAGTCTGTTTATTGATTGATTTCTGCAGTCAATGTTATTAAACACTTAAAAACAGCCTATTTCTGTTTAAGCCTTTTATAGTTATTAAACTATTATTATATAGTAAACAAAACAGCAAATCATATTTTATTATTTATACAATGCCTGTTCTGTGTGATTAAATACAGCAGAGGACAGTGTGAAGTGTAGAAACTTTAATTGGTTGGAATTTGTAAGTCAATCAGTTTGTAGATGGCTGAATGTGAGCAGGTTCAGTACCCAAAGGAACTTTCACATATGAACACATTAACCCATCAAATGATGTTTCTAGTTATCTTTTAATGTTAAGACTAGTGAGAAGGAAACTAAACTTGTAAGTAAATTTACTGATGATCTGTAACACCTCATTAGCTCCTCCCCTACTGATGATGGTATTGCTCTCCTCATTAGCTCCTCCCCAATGATGATGGTATATCATTCCTCATTAGCTCCTCCCCTACTGATGATGGTATACCTCTCCTCATTAGCTCCTCCCCTACTGATGATGGTATACCTCTCTTCATTAGCTCCTCCCCTAATAATGATGGCATACCTCTCCTCATTAGCTCCTCCTCTAATCATGATGGTGTACTTTGTAATCTCCCTCTGACCTTGAGAAGTAATTATTCATCACTCTGTAATCTCCCTCAGACCTTACTGTATATACATTGTACTGCATCATACTGACTCAGATTTTATTGGTTTTCCATAAAGAAAAATATACAACAATTCTAGATTCATATATCATAAACATTAGTATTATTAAACTTTCTGGATTCTCTACTGGAATGTGCTAGCACAATAAATAAATTATTTAATAAAAATAAATAAATAAATACATTTTACAATAACATACTCTACCAATAATCATAAATCTACAAATATAAATTATATCAAAATTACCCTACTCCCAGAAACCTTTAAGTAATTATATCTTTACAGTGTAAACTGATCAACAGACTAAGTTTAAGCTGCAGATGCCATTAACCCACATGCGAAAGATAATGGGACCACTTTATTATACTCCTCAACTCTATATTCATCAATCTATAAGATAATCTTTTCTAAGGCAGCAAGTTTGCCCAAGGATCTATACCCCCCATACTCAAATAGCGGTGTTTCAAAACACTGTTTTGAAAAGTGTTTTTTTTTAGGAATCATTTTTTTTCAATCGCGTTATCCGCTCTTATTTTGAAATCGCGCACCGCAATCTCAAGACGATGCCGGGGATCGCCTTTATGGCAACAACAAACAGGTAGCAGACGCCCAAATGTGTCCCCTCCCCCCCCGTAACCGGCCCCCTCAGTGATTGAAAAAATAAAATGTGGCCCGTCATCATTTCTATTTGAGTACCCCTGATCTATACCAATAAGTTAAAGAAGGGATAGATGAACCTTTCCACTCTCCCACCAGCACCTTTCTCCCCAATATAACAGCTGTCTGCACCCATTGTGATAGGGAGGAGGGCAACTGGACCAATGATGACGAGTCCCCAAGAATATAGAGCTTGCTGCAAAAAGAAAAATTTTGGCCAACTATTTTTTCTAGAACTTCATGAATTAATGACCAGTACTCTTGAATTTTTGGACACTCCCAAAGCATGTGTACTAATGTGCCCTTATCCTCCTGACATTTCCAACACGCCTGGGTATCCGACAAGCCAGCCCTGTACAATCTATATGGTGTCCATATAGTTCGTTCTTAGTTCCCTTGACATATTTCCAATTCCTAAGAATCAAATTCCAATCCTCATCGGTAAAATTGAGGTTTAAATCTGTTTCCCAGGATTTCTTGAGATACATGATATTAGAGTAACATTTTATAATAGGCAGATACTTCATGCCCTTGACCAAACATCTTTTTAATCTCCCCCAGTATAGTGCAAGTTGCAGGAATAGAAGTGGGGGAACCAAATGTCTTCACCAATAGATGTCGTAATTGTAAATATTTCCAAAAGTCTTCTCTGGATAATTTGAATTCCAACACCAGTGTTTCAAAGGATTTTAATAAACCATTCTTATATAAGTCACTTGTTACTAGGGGTGTGACCCTAGATTTAGATACGCTTTAATCGCAAATACAGTATAGAAAAAAATGAATAATGTTCTCGTGCGTACAGCGTGAGAAAGAGCGATCGCGTTGCCGAGATGGGCTTAATGTACACAACACTCCACAACACTCCACACTACACAACACTCCACAGTTCCTCCGCGCACCGCGCGAAATAAAATTAAAAGTCGGTGGTAACTCCGGTCCGTTATTATCCAGACCCGTCGTTAAGCGTCGACTCACTGTATTATGTGCAAAACAAAAAGTTCTTCTCTGTCAATACAGAGTGCAAATAGTGCAAACTGAGCCTGACCAAGTATGTCACTGAATTTGCTGCAGCTACACTGCCATGTTCATTTTTAAGAATATTAGCATCCCCACACTGCTCCCGATATCCTTTGCTGTCTCAACTTGCCAAAGCGCCGTTCTGTCCCTGCTACCTCTGTTCAAGTTAGATATGTTGATTTGAATACTGAGCTGCGGTGCTGCTGTAAATGTCTCTGCATCCTGCTCGTATTAGTCGCGGTGTACGGAATTATTTTCATACAATGTTTGCATATGTAGTGTCTTATCAGTCACTCTCTTGCCATTTATAATTTCTGCCGGGTTCCCAAAATGCTGCCAAACAAACGATGTGAAAGTGGCGGGGGCATCTTCAATAGTAATACCTGTATTTTCCCACGTCATTGTGACGTCATCAAATCTCGCGAGATAGATTTTTAACGCGACGAGAAATCTCGCGGAGTTGCGTCTCACGAGATCTCGAGACATGAGATCTCGTCACACATTCCCTTTTTGATACCAGGACTTCCAAATGAAGGGAGTTTTACCTATGGAAAGTTTAGGATTATACCAAACGCTGGCAGATATGAAGATGTGGGCCGAATAAAAAAAAAATTAGATATCTTTTCCCACAGCCATTTCATGTGACAGAACCGGATGAAACTGATTCTGAGGAGCAAGGTTAGCTGATAAACAGCTAGGCAGTGTAAGTGGTAGACACGCTGCTGTCTCTAGAGTGAACCAGGGTGGAGCTCTTTCTGGGGGCAAAAACCAATGAGCCAAATGTCTAAGAGAAAAAGCATAGTAATAGTTGAGTAAATTAGGCATTCCTAGGCCCCCCTTGTCTTCTGGTGTTTGCAACTTTCGCAAATTCAGTCTTGGCTTTTTTTTATTCCAAAGAAATAAGTTACATAGCTTATCAAACTGTTTAAAATATATCATAGGAACATATACCGAGAGAGCCTGTAGTAAGTAGTTAAACATCCACTGTAAGCAACTCTAATTTAATGAAGCATCTTACAACGACCCATGCAGCTACAAAGTTAGTGGCTAGAAACACCGACACCACAGATGATAGTAAGCCGTCCACTAGCAAAGGACTCAGAACAAAGTCCACCAAGCAGCAAAGGCTCAGATCAAAAACCTGTGACACAGACTGAAGTCAACCGCATGATAGGCAGGTATATTGTTAAAAGTATGTTGCCATTATCAACGCTGGAAGATGATTCATTCCGAGCAATTATTGCTAAAATACCCAAAAAAGCAGGGGTCTTTACACCATGCTCAAACACATTTGCTAAATTCCTGGATGCTGAGTATGGCAAAATGAGCACAGAGCTTAAAAAGAGTTTTGAAGAGTTGGATTTTTTGTCAACAACTGCAGATATTTGGACTGCGCATAAACGCAGCTACCTCGGCGTTACTGCCCACTGGTTAGCTGGTGGACGTGCCTGGTGCAGCGCGGCTAGCAGACGTGCCTGGTGCAGCACGGCTGTACTCCCCTGTCGGTGGGCCGTAGAGACCTCTCCCTTCACCTCGCGACCGCGCTCTGGAGCGCGCAGTGTGGGCTTCCTCCTGGACCTCCATCTCCTCTTCCTCGTCACTGCCCAGGCTCCAGCTCATGGGAGTGGCCGGACTCCTGCCTCGGGAGCAGTCCATCGCGCCCTCCTCGGAGTCATAGGGGAGAGCGCTCACCCCTGGACTGTACCTCCCCTTCACGGTCCCGGCAGAGAGCTCGGGAGCGACCAGACTACCCTCGTCCTCCGTGTAGAGGTCGCTGTCCGTGCACTCGGAGATACCCGAGTGCACGGATGGAGGATGGTTCTCTTCCTCATAGTCCTCCTACTCATCTCCCTCATAGTCCCCGGTAGGGGCGGAGCACCATAACGGAGGGTAGTCCTCATCTCCCCCACCGTAGTCCACGGTAGGGGCGGAGCACAATGACGGAGGGTAGTCTTCCTCCTCCTCCTCCTCCCCATCGTAGTCCACGGTGGGAGCGGTACACACGGACGGCGGGTAGCCCTCCTCCTGCTCCTCCTCTTCTTCTCCACTGTCGTCCACAGTGGGAGCGGAGGCAATGAATGGAGGGTGGTGCTCATCCTCCAAGTCCCCCTCCCCAAACCCGCTCTCTGGGGTTGATGAGGTGGCGCTGATGACACAGGCGCCCACCCTCGGAGGCAAGAGGGCGCGGGAAGCAGAGGGGTGTAGATGTCTCCAGATCCTTACCGCGCCCTCGCGGAACAATTCCGCTGTCTTGGGGTCCGGGCACTCGCGAGCCGAGGACAGCTGAGCAGTGCACACTGGGTCCTGCTCCAGCTGTTCCAACGTGGGCGTGGCCTCTTGGTGCGGGGAGGAGTCTGTGGCGACAGACGTCACTTTTATTGTCTCGTCGTGTGTCGACGAGACGAGCCACAGGTGAGACAGATTATCACAGGACTAAACCACAACCACGTAGATCCACTGACGTAGACGCGGACGACGTAAACACACTCCCAAAAGGGAGGGGCCGGGGTCCTCAACGTGACAATCACAATAATTCAACATAAGCAAATTCAACTGTAGCAAATAAATCACAAGTTCATGATTCTATTACATTTCTATTTTTTGTTAAGCAATAGGGTATATTATACATTATTTAGTATTGTATTATATTGTGTTATATTATATTATATTATACTATATTATATTATATATTTGTATGTATTTGTGTTATATTATATTATATTATACTATATTATATTATATATTTGTATGTATGTATAACCCCCTCCTCCTTTTTTTTCTGTCTCCCTTTACACCCCCTTTTCTTCTCCCTTTATACAATCCCCAACGCCCCCCTGCCCCCCCCCCCCATTTAAATGTATTAAATTTATATATGTTTATAGGATTGAATAAACAATAAAATATCAATAGTTCTACGAAGAGAGGGGGTGGTGAAAAAAAAAAAAAGATTCCAGCAGGGAGAGATGTGTCTCCTGAATAAATACAATATTGCATTTCTTAGCTTTAATGAAGGACAATATTTTCCTTTTCTTTACGACTGTGATGGGCAGGGAGTGCGAACAAAAAAGGAAGCGATCAAGCCAAGTCTCAGGGAAAAAGGATGGTTTAATGAAGAAGTGTGCAAACCAAAAACCCATGAGTAGATCCGAATTAAACTAGAGCTCCTAGAGAAGCGAAAAATTTCACAAGGCTTGGTAAGGTCCATGTAGCCCACTCCCCTGCTGTGAAGGGATTAACGCCCATTGTCTTGGTAATGCGGTGGAAGCGGTTCACCCCCAAGCTCATACGCCTGCCAAAGCACAAGCTGGCTCACCTCCAAGCTCATACGCCTGCCAAAGCACAAGCTGGCTCACCCCCAAGCTCATACGACTTCACGAAAAACTTCTCAAAGTTACAAAGTCGTATATGTTACCGATACTACAACAAACAGCGGAAAATTTGTAGACTCGTGTTTCAAAAGTTACAATTCAAGCGCACGTAGAGACGACAAGTTTCTGTAATGAGTCCCATCAAACTATAAAAATAAATAAAATTGTTTGAATCTTGCTCTTTGTATATTTCCTATACTATACTGTATAATATTTGTTGTAATCGAACACTTTTGATTCCGCGTTTGAAAAGCTAAGAAATTATATGGCGCAATTAGCTTGATGCTAATGTTATATAGGAAATCCCATATCATGGCTAGCGGAAATTAGCATGATCGCGTTGCATCACTGCATCACTGATAAATGTTGTGATCTAAACAGCAGGCTGGAAAAGGAGAGGAAAATACAGGAAAACAAATTCATGTGCTGCAAAACAACTTTATTCTGATCAAATATGGATGTCTATTCCGGGTTTCTTGAAGTGGAATGTCCATTCCGGGTGTGGTGAAGTGCGACTCTGGAACAAAAAGAAGAGATTATTGGAGATTATAATAAGCGATAAGAGATTATAGTGTGTATGTGTGCCCCTTGTGCTCGCAGTGTTTTTGAACTTTCCTTTCCATGATGTCGACAGGTGTAAGTGCCTCTAGTGCTCGCAGGGTATTTAAACCTTCTGGTCCATGATGGCGATGCCACACTGAAGACCAATTCAAAGTTCACCTTACATTTTGAATAAGATCTTTCAGAAGACAAAAAATATGTACCACCACATATACTTCTTCCGGCTTTCAAGAGAGGCAGTCGCACTTTATCTCTGCTCCTGCACTCCCTCCCTCCTGCCCTGCTCAGCTTAGATTTTCTGTCTTGTCTAAGTAACCAGACGCTGCTCTTCAAATATTAACAAGAAAATGGATTTGATCAGGTGGTCTCTCAACACAATTGACACTATTTTTTCCACGAGGAGTCATGGTGCGGGAGAACCCACATGCCCGGACGGAACGTCCTCAGCTGGATATGTGCATGACTCATGGGGGACCTGGCGTAGTTTGTGTCTTGCGCCTCTCTCCCTGGAAGATGTTGAGGACGTGTACCTATTTGGAACTTTGATCGCAGTGGCTCTGCTGATTGGATTAGGCGTTGCCCTGGTGTATCGGAAAACTGAAAGAGTGGAGTCAGCTATTGAGCGTCCACGTCAAGTGCCCCACATGATTGATGCGGTGGGTAGAGCTGTTGGAACACAGACTGTGACTGTTGGAAAAAGCTTGGAGACGATCGTGGATGGAATCAATGCTCTACGTGCGAAGTTGGATCAGTTGGGAGACAGCCGACTTTAAGAGGAGTTCGTGCTCAAATTCCCAAGGACGGGCTCCTTGCTAAATTCTTCATTCTTCTTATCTGCATTGGCGCCCAAACAAATTTCTCCCAGAAGGTCGTCGTCTTGGTTACCTGCTCCTACCCCCACACAGAGACTGTCAGAGATGGCTCTCGCCTTCCACCGCGAACTTTGACACAAAAACTCTGTGCCAGGCCTCTGGCTCCCCCCCCTCCCTCTCTGAATGGATCACGCCTCTCACTGCTTACTGTCTGTGTTATCAATGCTGTATGTGCTATGGGGATTTTTTGCATGCACACAGACTGTTGTCCTGTTCGTGAGAATAATCTGTGGTCATATTTTTTTGTCTCCTCCCAATGTTATCTCTATGTTTATCCCCCATTCTGCGTAATCGGCGGCGCACTAGTTGCAGCGGCCACTCTGGGCTCTGGTGCTTTAACACTGGAGTTTGGAGAAACGCAATTTCGTTCAGCTGTGCACTTGTGTAAAGTCTGAATGACAATAAAGTTGACTTTGACTTTGACTTTGATACTTATCAAGGTACCTTCATGTAGTTGTAGCTAACACTTGCTACACAGCCAGGGTGTATTCGCCAGGTGTACTCGCCGCATGCAACACACGCGTTGATGCTGTGGAGAACAATTCAAAGTACACCTTACATTTTGAATAAGATCTTTCAGAAGACAAAAAATATGTACCACCACATATACTTATCAACGTACCTTCATGTAGTTGTAGCTAACACTTGCTACACAGCCAGGGTGTACTCACCAGGTGTACTCGCTGCATGCAACACACGCGTTGATGCTGTGGAGAACAATTCAATGTACACCTTACATTTTGAATAAGATCTTTCAGAAGACAAAAAATATGTACCACCACATATACTTATCAACGTACCTTCATGTAGTTGTAGCTAACACTTGCTACACCGCCAGGGACCCTCGTTCTTACATTTGCGGCAGGTGTACCGGCAGGTTGCCGCATTCAACACACACGTTGATGCTGTGGTTGCGGTTGCAGTGTGACTGCACCTGACATGTGGTCGTCTTTCCAGGTGAAGGCGAAGGACGTGGCGTTTTCTTCAACTCCTTTTCCTGTAGATGACGATGACGAAGTTCCCCAGCAAGAGCATATAGAAAAACTCTCCTGCTCCCTGTGGACCCCGTGCATGCCGTGTACAAAACATGCGCATTCATCGCTGCCAGGTCAAGTATGTTATAAAACACTGCAATGGGCCACCGGCGTGTTCCTGCGCGCACTGTGTATGAACACACCTTCTGATCCATGATGTCAACGGCGCACTGCAAAGAACAATTACAAAGAAGTACATGTTATATTTTGAACGAATTCATTCATGTATAAATTGATTCTGCAATGCCAACACATATGCATACCTTCATCCGGTTGTAGTCCGTCACGGTGTTTGGCCTCTTTTTTCTGTCGTCGGCAATCCTCACGTGCATGTGCATAGTGCTGAGAACGCAGACGACTTTATTAGCCTTGGGGGCATACACTGTCAGCAGCGCATCATGTGATCTGTACACCTCTGTTGAAAACTTGTCACGTCCCTTGGTGTTTTTGGCTTCCGTGGGAATTTCCCGTCGAATCTTATTTATCGTCCCAAGCAGAGTTGTGTTGGCCTCCAGCAACTTTTCAGCCAGTGAAAAAGATGTGAAGAAATTGTCCGTGGCTACAGTTCTTCCCTTGCCCAGGTATGGCTTCACGAGTTTCATAACCACATTCTCGGACACTCTTTCACCCTTGGGACGATCGGGGTCCTTTCCCAGATATGAAATGGCGTTGCACATGAACTTGGTCTTCAAGTCAGAAGCAACCCAAAACTTAATTCTAAATTTGTCCGGCTTTGATGCAATGTACTGTGTGAACGGACAGCGAACCTTGGTAGGAAACAGCTGCTCGTCGACTGTAAGATCTTGACCGGGGGTGTAAGACAGGTTGCAATTCTTCACAAATCGCTGCCAGATGTCCGAGATCGCAGCAAACTTGTCGCTCTTCGCACGCTTCGCACGTGTCCTTGTTATCAAACCGCAGGTACCGCATAATTTCCTGGTACCGGTCCCGCGGCATTGTCTCCTTGATCGAAGGCACAGCGAACATTGCTGACTAACACTCCGTCATGGCTCCAACAGGAGAGAGGACTGCTCGTAGAAAAAGGATGGCTACGAACGCCATCAATTCACTGACCGAAAAACTCCAGGTGCGGTCTGTTCTGCGGGCTTCATGGACTGTGCAATCGGTGATGAGTCGCAGCATCTCCATGTCGAGCAAACACAGAAAACTCTGCAGTCTACTTGTGATCCTACGCTGTATCAGTAAAAAAAAAAAAAGACGCAAGGTTAATTACACTTACGAAATATCAGTCAAACACAAGCATAAACACTGCAAAAAATATTACGTTACTATACCTTTGCATGTTCTGTAGGCCCAGCCGGCTCAACGAATGATGAATTGGGCAAACGGCTGACATGAGAGCGTGTGATGTCAACCTTCTCCCACACAGTACAGTCTTTTGCCCGTACGGCCTGTGTAGAAGCGCTTGGTCCAGGTGTGGTGTCGGCCTGTGTAGCGCTTGGTCCAGGTGTGGTGTCGGCCTGTGTAGCGCTTGGTCCAGGTGTGGTGTCAGCCTGTGTACGATTCCTCTTTCTTGGAGGGCTCTTCTTTACCTAATCCAATGAAAAGTTTGTGTCTTCATCCGATGAATCGCTGGTAAAACTACAGCAAGAAAGTTCCTCTCCCCCATCGGACTCGCAGCAGTCCAAGTTTGTAAGGATGGTCGCAAGTTCCAGTGTACCTCCTCTGGTGTGGCATAGTGTTTTCCGTCTTCTCCACACAGGATAGTAAGGAAAATGTAAGTCACCAGCATTTGTGTTTCTGCTTTTATCATGACTCTGAAGAACACACCCACAGCAGCTCATACAAATGTAAATCTGGGACGCTTCATACATAACGCCGAAACCACGCTAATGACATACGTACATGGGACCCGTGATAATGGTTCAAATATGTAAATGTGTGGCGCTATTGAAGTGTGGCGCTATTTCTGCTTCTATCATGACTGAAGAACACACCCACAGACAGCAGCTCATACTAACTGAACATACCCCTAACTGAAAAGAAAAATCTATCTATCTATCTATGTATCTATCTATCTATCTACGTATCTACATATCTATCTATCTATCTATCCTTCATAAATAATGCCAATACCACGCTAATGATAATGTGTTTCTGCTTCTATCATGACTGAAGAACACACCCACAGACAGCAGCTCATACTAACTGAACATACCCCTAACTGAAAAAAAAAATCTATCTATCTATCTATCTATCTATCTATCTATCTATCTATCTATGTATCTATCTACGTATCTATCTACGTATCTATCTATCTATCTACGTATATATCTATCTATCTATCTATCTATCTATCGAAGTGCATACACAAGAAATTTTGGGACGCTTCATAACGACAATACCACGCTAATGATAATGTTTTTCACGGGAACAATATGGACCCGTGATAATGGTTCAGCGATGTAAATGTGTGGCGCTATTGAAGTGCATACACAAGAAAATCTGGGACGCTACATACTGACAATACCACGCTAATGATGATAATGTGTTTCACGGGAACAATATGGACTCGTGATAATGGTTCAGCGATGTAAATGTGTGGCGCTATTGAAGTGCATACACAAGAAAATCTGGGACGCTTCATAACGACAATACCACGCTAATGATAATGTGTTTCACGGGAACAATATGGACCTGTGATAATGGTTCAGCAGTGTAAATGTGTGGTGCTATTGAAGTGCATACACAAGAAAATCAGGGACGCTTCATAAATAACGCCAATACCACGCTAATGATAATGTGTTTCTGCTTCTACCATGACAGAAGAACACACCCACAGACAGCAGCTCATACTAACTGAGCATACTCCTAACTGAAAAAAAAAATCTATCTATCTATCTATCTATCTATCTATCTATATATATATATATATATATATATATATATATATATATATATATATATATATATATATTTATCTCATTCAAGCGCACGCAGTAGCAGACGTAGAGACGACGTAGTTTCTCTAACAGCTTGAGGCTAATGTTATATTGGAAATCCCATGGCATTGCTAGCGGAAATTAGCATTATGATTGCGGTGCTTTCTATCTAATTCTAGACAGAATATACCCAATAAAGACAGTGAGAGGATCAAACAAATACATGTGCTGTACTTTATTTACAGATATACAACAAATTTAGCAGTATATAATATATTTACAGAGGATATTAGTAGCAGTAGTAGACTGCAATAGTAGACTGCAGTAGACTGCTGCCTCAGACTTGCTCTGTGAATTAACATAATAAAGGGTGATGTTTGTTCTTGCTAATTGCTGGTAAGACAGAGGGGAAGGAGGGGTGATGTCCTGACAATCTTGAATTTTCAGGAGCTCTAGTGTTAAGGATATAATGACCAGCGGTCAACTGGTACAAAGACAAGACATATATAGGCAAACAAATGACCCTCAGGTGAGACGGATCACGGGCTCCGCCCATCTGAGGAATGCACACAACGCAACAAAACAACAACAACAACAACAACAGCCGCTGTGGACGGAGGCGACTGGTAGGGGGCCGCCTCACCGTGACAACGACATTTTTTAACCCTTTGACATTCCAGCTCATAAAAGTCAAATTATTACTACTGAATGAAATCTTCTCGATGCATGTAAAGCAAATAATACTGTAAACATACTCTCAATATTAATTTTCTAGGGCAGAGCAAAAAAATAAAATAAAAAACACAAATTCCAAAAACAAAAAACAACCCCCCACCCATCAACTCTCAAGTCAATAAAAATTTTCAGAACATTTCTAACAAAATTATAATTGGGTAACCAACCCTTACTTTGGTCCGCAATTATACACTTAACCTATGCCACCCAAGAGCTCACCACCTCCCCCACCCCTCCTTAAACAGCATGGATGGAGAATATGCAGTTAAGCATAATAGTTTGCAGAACAACTTTGTGCTCACATCAACTTTGTGCTGCAACTTGTGCTCAACTTTGTGCTCACATCCAGCTAAACATTCAAAACACCAGATATTCCTTAACAAGTTTGATTGAGTAAGGAGCAAACTGTAACGATGGCCAGCAGGCACGATGAGTCAAGTGCGTTGCACAAACACACGTTTAATGACACGTAAACAAGCAGCACAAAGCGAACTATAATACACGTAACACAGAACTGACACGGGCTTACGACAAAGACGAGCATGAGACACTGCGCGAGCGCACATTAAATAGGTGAACTATACATTCCCCAGTGATGACGAGATGAGTCACAGGTGAGACCGACGAACACGCACACATACACAACCACACCCACGGAACTACATACATGGTTATAACCTGACGTAGACAACACAAACACACGCCCAAAGGGAAGGGTCCGGAGCTGTTCCGTGACACAAACACTATCGTAGGTATGTATGTATACATGTATACATTTCACCCATAATGTCTTCAGTCCTATTCACATAAGTCCGAAGGTGGATCCAAACTTTCAACAGAAAGTTGAGTTTCCAATATTAAACCCTATACTGCAGAAATGGGCCCAGCTCCTTTAGGGCCTTATAAAACATATTAAACATTAATGAATCTCCGAACAAAAGCGATAAATTCAAAATTTCCTATCCCATCTACAGGCCTACCGAGTTTAAGACGTCTACGTGCAGCCGATCGCGAGATATCCGGCTATTAAGTTGGCGACAAAAGTGCACCTTGCGGGGGGGTCTCCCGACATATCCGTTTAAAAAACATATTTATGATGTGAGATGTCTTAATGTTTTTTCACCTAAAAATCGTTTACTAATAAGGCTTTAATTTAAGACCTTAACATCGTATATCCGTTGTGGATAAATACCCTAAAAATCTTGCTCACCTCACTGCAAAATTTTGGAGAAGGGTAATGCTGCAGCCCGGAGCCCCGGTGGGTGTGGGTAAAGGGCAGAGCATGTTTGACTGCAGCCAATCAGATACTAGACAACTACTTTTGTTGTCAATCAATTTTTATTAAGCCAATTATCAGCCAGAGTTAGCTGTCAATCATTTTTTACTGCAGCCAATCATCTTAACAGATCTGCCAAAAGAAGGCGGAAACTGCACGGAGAAGCTCTTTAAACAGAAGTATATGCCATTCTTGCACAAAAGTAGCTGAATAAAAACATTAGAAGAGCCATGACTTTAGACATTTTTAAATAAAAGTTTAAAATACTTCTCACTTGTTATTCTGGAACGGCACTTTAATGCTTTTTTTCCTTTATTGCACGTATTGCATCATTTGTACATCATATATATATGTGGCGAGTGTAAATTGTTAGAGGAGGGGAGGTGTAAATGGACACAAATTAAGTATTATATCGCGATCGATCGCCATGTATAAGCGCCTCCGCCGAGCAGAGCGCTGAGGAGCAATTTCGATTGGAGGATCGTGCTCTATTTTTTATTATAGATCTGTTAAGATGATTGGCTGCAGTAAAAAATGATTGACAGCTAACTCTGGCTGATAATTGGCTTAATAAAAATTGATTGACAACGAAAGTCTAGTATCTGATTAGCTGCAGTCGAAAATGATTGACACATGCTCCGCCCTTTACCCACGCCCACCGGGGCTCCGGGCTGCAGCATTACCCTTCTCGACAAATCTGCTCCCTATGCGTCACCGAAGCGTTTTGAAAGCTGATTTGACCTCTAATTACAAAGCTGCAGCGGTTCTGTTTTGATCTGAGTGGTTTTTATTGCTCTGAAGGGGGTAGTGACTTTGATTGACAGGTTTTACAACCTCTCCCCGGCGAGGTGGGGTGATCCAATCGGCTCTACAGACAATCTGGCGCCTTAGAAGTGATTGAAAGCTGTTCTAACCAATAGATTACTTCGTTCTGAAGCTAACCAGCCCTCATTTGCCATGATTGGTCAATTATATTTTTTAATTGAGCCCTCGGAAAGTCGCGGTTCATTTCCAATGTGGGTCCGCTAGCATAGCAACATAAGCTAACCTTTGCTAACCTAAGCTAAGCTCCCCAGAACACACTGTTCGGTGAAACTGAAGCAGTCATGGATTATTTTGTTCGTTTTTATTCTGATCGTGGATACTTTTGAACATCACAGAAAATAAAAGGATTACTTTTGGTGGAATATATGAGCAATTTTCGGAATTTTCCGAAAAAAACCGGGACAAGTGGCAACACTAGTTGGCTATGGGTGTGTACCGGGTGTGTCTCATACTTAGCATATTTGGACACTGCACATACCTTGGACAAAGTGGAATAACTTTGCAATGCTTTCAAGGTTTTGCTTCATTTTTTCTGTGTTGTTAGAAAAGACCCTAGCGAAATTTATTGTAATTTCTGATAACAGATTTGAATAACTATGTGAATATACATTCCAGTCATGTTCAAGTTCAAGTCAGCATTTTTGACATTACTGACATATTAGCATCTGTAATAGAGGCTCTAAAATAAACCAAATTATGTGAATATGATATGGAAGTGAATTAATATGTTCCCCCAACTGTCTACTTCAGTTTGAGCCATGAATGATAATTTTCCTATATGTACAACTTGAGATATCTAGTTTTAAAGTGAACTATGTAAGAAATGTTAAAAATGGCCACCGGGTTAGTGAAAATGCAGCATAGTGTTAACGTGTCCATATATATCCGATATGTAAATCTTGCCAAGGGGTGTGTGCATCCTCTGGATTACAGCTGGTCAGTCTATAGAACGAATATATGCCAGGGCTGCCTTATGGTCCTCGAAGCGCACACACCCTTGTGACGTATCACAGTAAGCACAGCTGGATAGTTCAGAGAAAAGCGAACACATTTTTCATGTAATAGTTTCTTGCATTCATCAAATTTTCTGCGTTTGTCGTTGAGAAGCTTTGAGTAATCAGGAAACCCGATTAACCCGATTCTCTCCCCGGGTCACATTCCCCATTTCACGAGCTGCTTTAATGATACGTTCACGGTCTTGAAATTACAGTATGATGAAATACTGCATCATACTGTATATACTGTATGTACTCTGTACTGTTTCATACAGTATATACTGCACTATAACATTGGGAATATAGATTTTCTGTAAATACAAATTCTCTACAGATAATTTATTAAAAAATATTTATTTCATGTCTAATATGTGTAGTCTTAAGTGCCCTTTTGGAATATACTGTATTTGCATATTGGAGTCTATAGAAATGTAAATTCATTCAGCTGTATGAATGACAGTAAAGTTCACTTTGACTTTGACTTTGAAATGTTTCTCAAATAAAGTAGCTGCCATGCCCCAAATGTGACTTGTTCACAACCTAAGAATAAGAAAATCATACTTCCTCCTCAACAAAACTTCAAGGTAAAAATTCACAGCAAATTACAGTGTTATAAACACGGACACAAACCACCAAAGCACAATATAACAGATTACCATTAGGAGTTCTATTACTACTGTCTGACTACACTAACACTAATTAGACAAATACACTTGGTAAGATTTTGATTTTTTCCAGTGTAGGAGTTCTATTACTACTGTCTGTCTCCACTAACACTAGGAGTTCTATTACTACTGTCTGACTAACTCAAATTTGCACTAACTCCAACCCCACAGACACTCACCGTGCAATATTATATCCAATGTGCAATACTTATATTTATATTTATATTGTAAATTCAAGATTGTGTACTTACTGTGTATTATTTACTGTATTCTATGGTGTTTTTGCTACTGCACTGGAGGAGCTGCTACAATTTCGCTGTACTGGGTATAGTGACAATAAAAGGCATTATATTCTATTCTACTACTGTCTGACTACACTAACACTAGGAGTTCTATTACTACTGTCTGACTACACTAACACTAGGAATTCTATTACTACTGTCTGTATTATCTATCACAGACTCACATACTCACCGTGTTCCTCTGAAATAGATTCATGTGTCTCATAAAATGATGATCCTGCTCAGTCTCTCTCACTCTGATCTGAATCTGTTTGTTCTGTTCAGTTTCTCATATGACTCTGTAGGAGGTGGAGACTCCAAATTCAGGTTTATCTCCCACTGCTGAATAACAGGACCAGAGTGGCTCACAGGTAAGTGGTTCACAGGTGAGGAATGCAGCCAGACTGCTACAAGTACACACGCGTTGTATCATACACAACATACAGAACTACTGTAAATAAATGCTGTTTAACTGTGTACTGATGAACTGTATCTGTACCAGCAGGAGGTGTTGATGGTGTGTGGAGAGACCCTGATGATCTTCTCAGTTGGTCTCACGAGTCTCTGTAGATGCTGGTGGTTTGAGATACCAGTGCACATATCAGACAGCTGTTAGACACAATAGACAGCTAGTCAGGATACTGTTGTCCTGTAGAAGGGGCTCTATGTGGCAGTGCTCATGTTGGTCTTCACTGATGACTATTCTATACATGACATATGTTTTTTTTTTTTTTCGCACCCCCCACCCCACACCCAAGACTAAGAGGCAGCGCCCCCCCGAGCCCCCCACCACCACCAACCAGGACAAGCACACAGACACCCCTGGTCTGCAGCTGCACCCAGCCCCAGGAAGTCATTGACACAAGCAGCCCCCCCAGGGTCACAAGCAGCCCCCCCAAGGTCAATCCCCAGCTACCTGCTAGGCCACCAGGAAACCACAGCCATCCACCCCGACTAAGTAATGGAACTGATCAGTGGGAACCAAAGATCATTAAATTCCTCCTGGTTTTTAGAGGAAGCAGACATTCCCTCCAGACTAATGTCATCAAGTAATAATGGGTAATATGCAGATCTTTTTCTGATTTCCTATTAATGAGGATGGTTTTCTTGGTGATGCATAGGGCAGTGAGAACTATGTGTGATGTGTTTGCCTCCATATTGTGACGTGGGGACAGAGACAGCAGGAGACAGAGGCTGTGAGCGAAAGACTTTATTATCCATACTTAGAATAACACAAATACTCAGGACACTTGGTAGAACAAACACAAAGGAATACTTAAACGAATGAAGAACAGCAGAAAGTCCACAAATAGGTAGAAGTCTGAAGTGCAGAGCAGATTATCCCACATAGTGAGGTGAGGATACAGGCTGAATGCACAACACTGGACAACACGACCTGTGGGGATTTATACAGCCCAAACCTGATTAAGTGACAGGTGTCAGTACTCGGGTGATTGTGATGGTGGGAGTGTCCAGGAATGAGAGGGTGTGTACTGTGATGAGGTGGGCTTGTGTGCTCGTGAGTGAGTGTGTGCGCCCTCTGGTGGCGTCTGGGCTGACCCACCGTGACACATAACCAATTCACTGACGTCTCAAATCCTACAAATGCAATGCCACTCGCTCACAGTGGTTTAATTATGCTGATGGAGTAACATTCACTCATAACCATCATCTATAACAATAAATCCTTTAAATTTACAGTGCTGTTGTTAACGGTCTACCACTGTAGATTCACATACCCTTCTATAATCTGAATTCGACGTTATCGCTAAACAGTATTCTGAACTAGTAATTTTGAGCCGTCTAGCTGGATTTCAGCTAGTATCTTTCACTCAACAATCTTTCTTGAATCTTGAATCTTTCATTTCAACAAATGGCGATTCGGGGCTCGTCAGGATGATTTAAGCAAGTGGCTGATACACAGAGTCACCCAAAAGAATCTTTAGATGCCTGTCAGCAGAGGCCACAGTCAAGTAGCACTGGACACACTAAGTCCCACAATTATGTGTCAGCTGCCACAAGGTGCCATTTCTGGGTGGTATAGTGGTCACTTTCATGCTGCTTACATGCTACTTACACGCCAAACAGGGAAATTTAGCAGAAAGACGCGTCTCCCAATTACCTGAATGAATTTCACAGACTTTTTTTTCAAGTAATAATGGTTTCAGGTTCTGGTGACACTGAAAAAGCTCCATACAAACATTCATGTAATTACAGATTAGGTAAATAGGGTTGAAGTACTGACTTTAGTTTAGGTGCAGTACATTTAAGAGTCCAGCAGTGCTGTGCTTTCTGATTGAGCTCCCTTTGTGGTCTTGACATCTCCCAAGATGCAAGAGTTTTCATATACCTAAATTGTTAAATTTTCATCCACGTCTGGTAATGATCTATTTAACTAATTAGAAAATATTACAAACTGCTGGTTGTATTTCTCTACATGGATCCAGGATTTGCTTGTGAGCATCATTTACATGATTAGACTTGGCAACTGTCACGTATGGCTGCGCCCCCTCCCTTAGCTGTCACTCCGGGTTCCCTCGTGTCTGTGTTCCCTGCCTGTTCGTCCCGCCCTGCTCGTTTGTCTCCGTGTTTCCTTGTTAGTTACCACGCCCCTGTGTCATTATATTCACCTGTCCCTTGTTATCGGTTCTGTGTTTTATAGCCCTTGAGACTCCCTTGTCCTTCATCGGTTGTTTTGGATGTTTGGTCATCTTGGTTGTTCGTGGTGTTTTCCAGTCCTGATTCCGATCGCCTGTTACCCGTGTTCTCTGTGTCTCCCTGCCTGGTCAGTGTTTCCCCCCGTCTTCGTCATGCCTGTCTTTGCGTGTTTTTCTGACTGCCCTCCCGTGATGAACCCGGACTGGTTTTCCGACTCTGATGATGGTATTCCCTTGAATAAATCTCGCTCCTCTCAGCGTTTGTGTACGCCTCCCTGCTCCGCAGCGCGAGCTACGTTACAGCAACAAGGTAATATCCATTAAACCATCATGCTTAGAGCTTTTCATTCAGCAAATACCCTGTTTACGGTACAATAGATTGATGCATACAATTTTAAAAGATCAATAATGCGTTATTTATCAAGTATGTACGTTTGCATCAATATATACATCCATTCATCCTTTTATTGATGCACACATACATCACACCATTGATTACTGCATCCATTCAGTGTGTGTTTAGTGGAGGATCCATTGTTCTTCCTGATATGGTAGACAGCGCTACCTCGTAACTGAAGGGATTTAAGGTGTAAGTGTGGACAGGTTTATGACAGTCTGTGCCCTTTAAAACAGTGTTGAACACACAGCATTTATATCCTACTCATAATGTGCATCTTAGTATAAAACAATTATCACAGGTGTTGTCCTATTTCATATATGGGACAGCTGCCTCAGAGTTTAGCAACGATAACTAAAAGATTCACACAACATAATATTGTGATTTTCCATGTTTAAAAATCTATAATGCAATACTGTAATATTTCTGTGATTGAATTTGTTTGTTTTTTGTTTCCTTGAGAAAACCAAAGAATCTTCCCCTGTTCACCTTATTCACCCTGTTCACCCTATTCACCTTATTCACCCTGTTCACCTTATTCACCCTGTTCACCCCACTCTCTCTACTCACTCTACTCACCCTGTTCACCTTATTCACCTTATTCACCCTACTCACCTATTTTTCCCCATTAATATCTTATAAAAACCCATGAAAGAGTGAATTCACAAAAGCTGAAGAGTGAAGTGTTGTGGGATCACTGTAACATAATACAAAAAATAAGTATGAACCAACGTACAACTGAGTGCAAAATAAATATTAAATTAAGAGCAACATTAAGAAAAAAACGGTACATTCAGAAGAAAATATGCAACTAAGTGGTAACAAGGTTTCCGTAGGTGAACCTGCAGAAGGATCATTAAGCAAATAAAGTTCCCTAATGTCAAATGTCTTGAATCTCATGAAGATATTCAAAGGCCCAGGGGCCATATAGGATATGAGCAGTGTTTAGAGTAAATAATGAACCTTTGATTTGAACACATGAAGGACGCTCTGAAGCATCAGTGTCCATTTAACGGGTAGCGCAGCACGGCGTCTCCTCCCTGTCTCTGCGTCTCCGCGAGCCTCTGGGAAAAGAGTTTTGCAGCTGCATCTTTGTTCCTGCAGGGTGGATGAGCTGTGTAGACACCCCGCCTGCCTTCCTGCTCTCCTCCACCACCACCCCGCCTGCCTTCCTGCTCTCCTCCACCACCACCCCGCCTGCCTGCTCTCCTCCACCACCACCCCACCTGCCTGCTCTCCTCCACCACCACCCCACCTGCCTGCTCTCCTCCACCACCACCCCGCCTGCCTGCTCTCCTCCACCACCACCCCACCTGCCTGCTCTCCTCCACCACCACCCCACCTGCCTGCTCTCCTCCACCACCACCCCGCCTGCCTGCTCTCCTCCACCACCACCCCACCTGCATGCTCTCCTCCACCACCACCCCGCCTGCCTGCTCTCCTCCACCACCACCCCGCCCGCCTGCTCTCCTCCACCACCACCCCGCCTGCCTGCTCTCCTCCACCACCACCCCGCCTGCCTGCTCTCCTCCACCACCACCCCGCCTGCCTGCTCTCCTCCACCACCACCCCGCCTGCCTGCTCTCCCATACGATTGTAAAGCTGCTTTGTGACATGTGTTGTAAAAAGTGCTATATAAATAAATTTGACTTGACTTGATTGAGCAATCAACTGAATAACAGTATATTTACCTCATTCTTTTAATCCCAAACTCCCCCCTCCCCATGTATATGCCCCTGCTATAAAGACACACACATTTAAATTCTTACAGAAACACAATTGTCAATGAGGTTCACCTGAAACACACTAGAGCATTGTTGCTGATGCAGGTGTCTCTCCTCCTGTCCTCCAGGAACCCACAGTGTGGTTGAAATTCTGTAAACCCAAAATGGTGAACGCAATAATAGTCAGAAGCAGTTGGTTAATAAAGTAAAATGAATTTATTAAACAAGTATGGATTAATTTCAGAGACCCCTGTTACAAACACACAAGGCGTCTGCCACAGAGAGATAATTCCCCCCTGGGAATTCTCATCTCTTATACTTCAATCCATAAGCACACAAGGTGTTCATGAGGTGATTAAATGAATATGACTGGATAAATTTGGCATGAATCACACATGATTGGTCAAATGTATATTGGCCCCTCCCCTCATGCCTCATCCACGCTTGGTGATCTCATGATGGTCTGAGAGCTGACATGGCCACTTCCATGTTGAGACTAGGAGACCAGCTGGTGTCTCCAGTGAGGTCAGTTTAGAAACATTGAATTCCAGGAATGGGCCGAGGGCGTCCAGGGAAGACAGTACAATTCTAAGGCCTACTGAGCCATACCAAACACTGAATGACTTCAGTGTCCTACATGATTAACACATATATACAGGTAAAGAGCTCTAGCTTATACATCCATCATGTGACTATAATGTTTAACATATACTGATAAATCATAGCATCAAGGAAAATGTTAGATTTTCCACCACAACAGCACCAACACACACATGGACAATGAATCAGGCAGCTGTTTGTCTTGGAGCATTTTAGTCCGTGCCATCTGTGTCATGTAAATCATTCATATTTTCATGGAACTGGATCTATAATCCAAGAACATCAAGCTTTGGAAGAAGAGGAAGAAGACTAGAGAAGAAGGAAGCTGGTGTCCAACGTTGTATCATGAAGTCATGTTCATTCTCTCACCAGACTCCACTGTCAAGCCCCCAGTTCAAATAACATCATCTGTTGTAAGTAATTGGGTGTAATCAGACTCACGAATGCCCCCCCCCCCAACATTCAACGGCTTATGGAATTGGTTTGACGTGGTCTCCATTGGTCTAAGACCTTAGTATTCTTAGATTACATAATTGTATTTAGTCGGACTTTTAACACTAGAAGTCCCTGAAATTTCAACCACCCCCCTGAAGTCCCAAAAGAGGGTCCAAAGAACCTTAGTCCAAACTGACACCTCTGGTGGCTCCAATTAACATCCATTCATTTGCAAAAGTGCCCATTGCCTGAGGAATCAGCAGGGGGGAGAAGAGCTGAACTTGCCTCCAGTGTTATGTAAATGAGGCGTGTGTCAGGTATGGGTGGTTGCTGCTGAAAGCTTGCACCTCCTTGGCTGCCATATGAGACTGTGCAAGATCTCTTGCAAGAAGTCTCCTCATCTACAGAACCATATGTTTGAGATTTGATTTGTGAAAGGTTGAAATAATGTGAAATTGACACAAACATAATATTTGAATTATAATGGCATATAAGTGGCATATTGATTAGTCAAAATGGCTCTGATATTTTTAACCTTATTTTAAGTAGTTTTGTCTTTTGAAAAACTGCTAATAGGTAAAAATGTTTTTACATAAATGTATACAAAAAACCCTCAGCTACTTGAAATAGAATAATATTATTGAGCAATTTTAACTTCAAGATCAAGATTTCGCATGTGTGTCTCTTCCAAATACAGCCATAACCAGCAAACAAAAATAGGAAATTTAGGAAATCTTACCAAAAGAGATATCACTACTACAGATTTTCACTACTCTCTGAAAACTAACAATGTGTTGTGTGTGACGTTTGTGACCCTAGGCTTGAAAATTGCTTCATATGGGCTTTTCAAACTTTTTTTTTGGCCCACCTCCACCCTTTCACCTTTGGAGGACAACTTTGTTTTCATGTAAGGATCAAAAGAAAACAATTCTGTATAATACAGTACAATAGTGATAAAAACAATTGGGGTTAGGTGAACCATACAGGACAGGAGAGAAAAGAGGGGGAGAGAAACTAAAAAGGGAAAAGACAGAAGAGCAGAAAAAACAGCTCAAATGATTCACCAACTGCTGCTACTAAATGAAGAGCAGAAAGTAAGACATACAGCACAAATGACTGATGTATGTGTGTGTGAATGTGTGTGTTTATGTAAGTGCAACATAGGATAAATGTACAGAATGTACTTATTAGCAAGGCCCCAGAGGCCAGAGGCAGGCAGAGAAAGACCAGGGAACCCCACCCGCCCACGGCCCCTCCAGGATCATGTCCAAAGCCTGCTGTGTACTGGAATCCTTTGCTATCCTTGCTTCTCAGTCAACAGAGTAAGTGAAATGTGTGGTGACATGAATTTTCATCCACATGTAGGTGGCTACAGTCATCTTTCTCTTTATTATAAAACTGACAGACATTATTTGAACTATAATTCCAAAACATCTCAAGTCTGCCTCCTTTGTACTAATTTTGGATTTTTTTCTCACTGCAAAAGGTGACATGATTATTGGTCAAAATAGCTAAAGTTCAGATTTCTCTGAAAGGGTCTTTTCTTCTCCGTCTGAGTCAATGGATCAACATAGCTCACACTATCACCCATCCCCCCGTCTACCTAGAAGTGGCTGCATGACAAAGGATGGCCTCATGGCCTCATGATCCAAAATACCTCAGCACTGGCTTTTGGCAGGCTCAGGTAGAAATGTAGTAATGTTAGTAATGTTTTTCTTCTAAAAAAGTGGGTTCAAAATAACAATTTTGAAAAAAATTACCAAATTAATTGTGTTGATCCACCTCAAAAAAGGTCATGCAAAAGTCTGTAAGCTGGTCCTGAGTGTGTCTGCCCATCCCCCAGCTGCATTGTTGTGCAGGGGACATGCATAAGGTGAGAGAGGCAGTCAGAGGGCCTGGCTGAGAGCAGAAGCTACAGAGGACATGATGTAAGTTTAGAAATATATACAATAAAGTTGAAATGTTCTCAACAGAGCACTCACATACAATTATCCACTCAGTCTGCCACTCCCTCATTTGGGGAGAAACATACACTATTGTGGCTATTCCCAACTTTAGACAATTTAGACAATTTTTAATCATGGAGGGGTCTGAAATTTTCGTCTTAGGTGCATGTCCTCACTGTATTGGAATATTTTATTGTCTGAGTGAAAGAGAAACAAAATGGGGTCACTAAAGTGGGAATAGCCACAATACTGTAGCTTTCTCCCCAAATGAGGGACTGGCAGACTGGGTAGATAGTTGTATGTGAATGCTCTGATGAGAACACTCATGAACAATTGTGCAAATGTGAGATGTGTGGACTGCTACAGATACACGTGTGGCAAATGTACCAGGGAGATACCCTGGCAGTGCCAGGCATGTTCTGACAGACTGCTGAGTGACTGCTAAAGTGCTAGTCACACAAGAAGGACATGCCACTCACACACACACACACACACACACACAGCCCTGCACTGCAGCCTATTGTAAATATGTGTGGAATTGTTTTATTCCTTGTATTTTTTGTATAATTTTATGGCAATAATAAAAAGCATGGAACATAAAAAAGCATGGAAACATAACAGTTGTTCTTTTGTATGTTTCTCATGCTGAAATATCAGTCCTCCTGACTTAGACACAAATGCTTCTGGTCATTACTCACATGTACCTGGCTATAAAATTTCTAATTTTCTATTTAAAATATAAAAAAATAATTTATTGTTTGTGCTTTGTTGCTCAGATAAAACTAAACTAAATACAATATATATAACCTTTATATTATAAAATACAATAAACTGAATAGAACTAACTAGAAACTAAATGGCTAAACTCAATGAAAAACAACAATTAGTTGTGAGCTGAAGCATGCCCCCTCCTGTGGTGCGCCAGTAATGGCCTTATTTACAGAACAAAAGTGCCTGCTTACAGCTGATAATAGGGTGTTAGCTAAAATCCTTCAGTTCTCTCGACCCTTCTCTGGGTTCCGATAGTAGAAGTGTTGAAAGACCCTTCTCTGGGACTTCTAGTGTTAAAGATCCTTTCCAAGACCTTCGTGAAGTATTTAGCTGTCTGCGCCAGGCAGGTCTTAAACTGCACCCACAGAAATGCCAGCTATCTCACCACGTTTTATCAAAGGCTTTGCAGAGAAAACAGCCCCACTGCACAAGCTAACACAGAAGCATGCCACATTTTCATGGACTGACCAATGTGAGGATGTTTTACAGTATTTTTATCATGCTCTTTAATCACCTCCAGTCCTCACTTACCCTGATTTTACAAGACCCTTCAAGTTCAAGTTCAAGTTACTTTATTAGTACCCGTGGGTAAACTGGTTTCGCAGTTCATGAGAGAGGTATAGATGTCCATACATATAGGCTACAAACACATAACACATATACATAGGAAAAAAAACAATCTAAGACACAACCTAAAAAAAAAAAGAAAACAGATAAATAAATAAAAAAAATAAATAAAAATAAAATAAATAAAAAGGTACAAATTGTACTGACATAACTGGTATGTGGGGGAAGGGGGATTACCTCTTGTTTAAGAGTGTAATCGCAGCTGGAACAAAACTGTTTTTGAACCTATTTGTTCTGCAACCTGGTACCACCAGCCTCCGCCCAGAGGGAAGGTACTGGAACTCACTGTACAAGGGATGTCTACTATCAGCTAGGATAGCCATCGCTATCCGCTGTAGCTGTCTTGCATACAGTGAAGAGGGGTGTAGAAGTGACTCACCAGTCAGTTTACTTGACCATTTCACTATTTGATTTAGGTGGTTCTTGTATATCAGAGGAACGTGGCCGAACCATGAGGCCAGAGAAAAGGACACAATTGATTCAATGAAAGTGCGATAGAATAAAATCATCATGGTCTTATCAACATTAAAATGGAACAACTTCCTCAAGCAGTGTAACCGCTGTTGTCCTTTCTTACATACAGCTTCAGAATTCTCCTGGAAGTTTAATTTAGAGTCAATTATTGTCCCTAAATATTTATAAGATTTAACTTGTTCCACTGTTTCACCCTTCATAATGGTGGTCTCATATCTTAGGTGTTTCCCAAAGTCAATGTGCATGTCTTTTGTTTTTGATATGTTTAACTGAAGGTGTGAATCCTCACACCATTGGACAAAGTCATCTATTATTGGACCATGGCCTCTTTCGTCCTTCTGTAAAAGGCTTACGATGACAGAGTCATCAGCATATTTCATAATGGTCCTATTGGCATATTTGCTCTGACACGTTTGTGTACAGAATAAACAGGAGGGGTGAGAGAGCGCACCCTTGTGGTGAGCCTGTGGAGGAGCAGAGCTGATCAGACATAACTCCGTTTACCCTAACCTTCTGTGTCCTGTCTGTTAAAAAGTCCAATATCCATCCAGCAAGGTTAAAACTGATATCAAATTGTTCTAAAAGACGATTAACTAAAATATGTGGCTGAATTGTATTAAAAGCAGATGAAAAATCAATAAACAAAATTTGAGCATGGGACCCACTTCCTTCAAGATGTTTGAGAAGAACATGGAGTAGTGTAAGGGTGGCATCTTCTACTCCTCTATTTGGCCTATAGGCAAACTGCATGGGGTCCAATGCATGTTCAGTATATCTTAAAATTTGTAGCCTTATCAGCTTTTCAAAATTCTTCATTAAGATTGAAGTTAAAGCGATTGGTCTAAAATCATTCAGGTTATTTGGCCTACAGCATTTGGGGACGGGAACCACAACAGCATGTTTCCAAATCTTGGGTACATGTTGTGTCTGCAGAGATTTATTAAAAATAAAATGGAATATTGGCCTCAATTCTTTTGTACATGACTTAATTACCCGTCCACAGATGTTATCTGGTCCCTGACTTTTATTCATTTTTGTCGTAGAAAAGACATTTTCAACATCTCTGCATGTGATGCTGATGTATTTATTATCTTTAAGTTTATCTTTCAGTTCTACAACTTCCTGACTAAAGTCAAACTTGTCAAAACGGTTATAAAAACAGTTCAATGCATTGGCCAGTTCATTATCTGATTTAAAACCCTCAAGACAGACATGGCTGCTGTTGCTCTGGTTCTGGACACCTGCTATAATTTTCATACTGGACCAGGCAGAGCCAAGATTGTTCTCAGCCATTCTTTTTTCGAGTTTGGACTTATATCGTTGTTTTGCTTTGGATATCTCAGTTTTTAGCTCTTTTGTGGCTACATGCAGGTCAGTGGCAATGCCGTTCTTGTGAGCTTGCCTTTTTTTCAGTAAACAGTTTTTAATAGACCCATTCACCCATGGCTTGTTATTAGGGTAAATCTTAATTTTGTTTACAGGGAATAATCATATCCCTACAGAAAGCTACATATGAACATACAACATCAGTAATCACATCCAGATCATTACATGATTCCTTAAAAACGTCCCAGTCTGTACACTCATAGCACTCCTGAAGACACATAACTGATTCATCAGTCCATTCCTTTACTTCTTTAATTTGTATTTGCTCTCTTCTCAAAATAGACTTGTACTTAGGAATTAATTGAATACAGTTGTGGTCCGCTGAGCCCAACGGGGGCAGTGCAATCGATTTGTAAGCGTCCTTCACCGAGCCATAACAGAGATCCAGTGTCTTTCCCCGTCTGGTTGGACAGGTGACATACTGATAAAAATCTCTCATTGTCTTTTTAAGGGTGACATGATTAAAATCACCTAAAATAAAATTCGGAGCGTCGGGTGAGAGTGATTGACGTTTTTGGGTAACATCCAAAATGACATTACAGGCTGTGGCAGCATTTGCCTTGGGATGGATGTACACCACTGTCAGAAAGATTTGAGGGAACTCTCGTGGCAGATAGAATGGGCGGATTGACACGGACAGAAGCTCAATATCAGGTAAACATATGTTTTCTCTAACAGTCACAGAGGTACAGTAACGTTTGTTTAGGTATACACATACCCCACCGCCGTGTGTCTTCCCCGTTACGTTGGCATTCTTGTCCGTCCGAATAGGCGTTCCGAAGCCGTCAATCCACAAATCGCGGTCCTGGTCGCAGTTGGACAACCAGGTCTCCGTGAAAGCCAAAACACAGCATTCCCCAAAGTCCTTGTGTAGCCGGACGTTTCCCTGCAGCTCGTCAATCTTATTCCTTAGGGACTGAACATTCCCCAGTATCATTGTTGGTAGGGGGATCCTTTTCAGGCATTGTTTCTTCAGACGTAGCCGGACCCCTCCGCGTTTGCCCCGCTTCCTCTTTTTCCTCTGCCATATCGAACGTTCGGGCTTATGATCTTTTCTTATACAGTCTGGCAAATGTAGACGTAGACCTGTATCTGAACTATTAGGCACGCTTTCTGTGCGAAGTTGAAGCAGCTGATCTCGGCTGTACAAGATTCTTGTTTGGGCCTTCACGTCTTGGGAAAACAGCAGGCAGGATACCAGAATCCAGATTACAATCGGGTAAAACAGTTCCATTTTTCATTGATGTCGTTGTTTTCAGGACTAGTTACTTAGACAGACTTATTTAAACAAACATCGGGACATTTACGACTTAAAAACAGATAAAAACAGACAAACACACAGGACGCCAACCTCATTCACTGCCTGTCGCTGCGTGCGCATGCGCCATAACTTCCTTCCTCCCCTTTGTACGTTACACAGATGCATGATGCATTCGGCTCTATTCTGGCCCAAGAGAACAATGGAGTTGAGAAGGTAGTAGCCTATGCCAGCCATGTATTAAATGCCACTGAACGAAACAGGTCTACGTTTGATGGAGAGTGGTGGGCGATTGTGTGGTCAGTCTGACATTTTTCACACTACCTACAGGGTGTCCCTTTGTAATATTCACTGATCATGGTCCTGTACTCAGTTTCAGCAGGACGTCTATTGACCGAGACCCCACAGTACACAGAACACGTTGGGTCTTAGAGCTGGATGTGCATGATTGGACTATTAAACACAGAGATAGTACAAGACATGGAGATGCAGACTCAAATTCTAGGCGTCCAAATGGGGATTTCACACCTCTGAGACACCAGCCTTGAGAGTCCTACAAAACATCAACCTCCACCCCACCTCCCACACCCAAAACCACACAAACATCTCACTCTGTCTTCAATCTTTCTCAGACTTTCTCAAGGGACATTTCTCAGTGTCAGAAGGATGATGTCACACTGAAAGCAGTGTGAGAGTTGCTGGAGAAAAGAAACCGTCCCCCAGGGAGGCATATGAAGAAAAGTTCACCTGAACTAAACGTGTATTGGCGACAGTTCAACAGACTGCGGGTGCAGAATGGAACAATGTACCATCTCTGCTGAGAAACCCGGTGAGTCTCCCCCCTTCACATTGTTGTTCACACAACCTTCTTCCTGAAGTACTGCAGTTTTTACATGGACATCTCTCGCTTGGACACCTTGGTCATAAAAAGACCCTCACAAGGGCCAGAGAACATTTCTATTGGCCATTTATGGCTAGGGACATTGAAAATATTGTCAGCACTGTATTGCATGTCAGTCTAGATCTATGCCTGTTCCTCAAAATCTGGCCCCGCTGCAGACAATTCATGCTAATCGTCCATTCCAAAAAGTGGCTGCAGACATTACTGAGCTCCCTGTCACACCTTCTGGGAACAGATGTGTCCTTGTCATTCAGGATTATTTCACAAAATGTGTGAACTTGTATCCAATGAAAGATCAAAGAGCGGTAACTGCTGCACAAATCATTTTTGAGCAGTACATCACTGAGTCTACATCACTGTCTACATCAAGGAAGACAGTTTGAAGCTGATTTAATCAAAGACCTGTGTTCCAAGTTAGGTGTGACTAAATCTAGGACCACACCTAAAGGATCAGCTTACTAAGTGTCTGTACCAGCAAACTGAACCATGGGACATGAGATTACCCTCCATACAGCTTTCCTACAACACTAGTGTTCACACTAGCACAGGATATTCTCCATTCTTCCTTGCACAAGGACGAGAAGCAAGATTGCCGGTTCATCTTCTCTTTTCGGTCCCTATTGAGGAATCAGGTGCTTCCCTGGGTTCTCCAGCAGACTATGCCAGTCTGTAGGAGACTACAGTGTGTCTATAAGTTGAGTCAGGAACAACACAATTATGCTCATGCTCAACAAAAAACACAGTATGACAAAAATGTAAAGTATGTGACATACAAGGTTGGTGATTCTGTTTGGCTGAATGATCTAGCACATTCCAGATGCAAATTGGCATATACATATATAGGGAGGGATTTGTGTTTTGTGGAGATTTCGTCTCGCATTGTGTTCGGTGGATTTCTCCTGCTTGCTAGGTGGATTAAAAAACGTTAATAGTCCCGTCCACTAGTGTGGAATTTATTTGTTGGATATGTCCTTCGTTAAGAAGCTAGTTTATTTTTTACAATACCAGTGTGTGCAGACCCAGACAACATACCCGGGCGTGTGCTCAGAGACTGTGCTGACTCACTCACCGACGCCCTCACAGACATCTACAACATCTCTCTGAACAAAGCCATCATACCAGCAAGCTTCAGAGCTACAACCATCGTACCACTACCCAAAAAGTCACCATCATCATCACTTAATGACTACAGACCCATAGCACTCACTTCCATCATGATGAAGTGCTTTGAAAGACTTGTAAAGGCCCACTTAACATCCACCATCCCCACTACTCTGGACCCATATCAATTTGCATATCGCCCCAAGCGCTCCACTGATGACGCCATAGCAACAGCACTCCATCTATGCCTAGCTCATCTGGAGAACAAAAACATGCACGGCTGCTGTTCACTGACTTCAGCTCTGCGTTCAACACTGTCATCCCCCAACACCTGGTGAACAAGCTGAGTCAAATAGGCATCAGCACTATTGTTAAGTGCAATTGGCTGCTGCACTTTCTCACAAATAGACCACAGACAGTCAGAGTTGGCAATAACTCCTCTGCGACCACCATCATAAACACCGGGGTGCCGCAGGGATGTGTGCTATCTCCCCTGCTGTTCACGCTGATGACCCACGACTGCTGTGCCAGATTTGAAACAAATCACATCATCAAATTTGCCGATGACACAACAGTGGTGGGAACACAGACAACGATGACTCGGCATACAGAGAGGAGGTACAGTAACTTATTAACTGGTGTGAGAAGAACAACCTGCTTCTCAACGTCAACAAAACAAAAGAAATAACTGGACTTCAGGAAAAAACGACAAACACACATCCCACTCATCATCAATGGCAGTGCTGTGGAGTCTGTGAAAAGCACAAAGTTCCTGGGAGTGCACATCACAGATGATCTCACATGGTCTACAAACACCACCGCCCTGGTCAAGAAGGCACAGACACGACTCCACTTCCCGCGGAGGATGAGAAGGGCCGACCTGCCCACATCTGCACTCACCACCTTCTACAGGGGTGCCATTGAAAGCATCCCGACCAGCAACCTCTCTGTCTGGCATGGCAGCTGTCTATCTGCAGACAAGAAGGCACTACAGAGGGTGGTGAGGACTGCAGAAAAGATAATCAGATCACCCTCACCAGCCATCAAGAATCTGTACACCTCACACTGCTTCAAGAGAGCAATGAACATCACCAAAGATCCAACACACCAGCACACACACCGTTTTCAATACTCCCATCAGGGAAGCGCTACCGTAGCCTGCGGTCCCGTACTAGCAGACTGGGAAACAGCTTCTTCCCACAAGCCATCAGACTCATCAACACACTGATGAGAACTACATGAACATTCCAATGTTACCTATGAACATTCCATTCCTATCATGATGCACCATGCACTTTACCCTTGCACCTTACATATTACATCCAACTACTTGACCACTGACTGTCCCTTCTCCTGCTATGTGTATGTATGTATGTCTACTTATTGTCTAGTATTTTAGCCCTTTTACTGCATACTGTGTGGGTGTCTGTATTACTATGGTAATGTTTTGAATCATTGTTAGTTTGCACTGCTTTTATGTGTGTGTGTGTGTGTGTGTGTGTGTGTGTGTGTCTAGCCTTTTTTACTGCACACTGTGTGTGTGTGTGTGTGTGTGTGTGTCTGTATTACTATGTTAATATTTTGTAACAGTATGTTAATTTGCACTGCTTGTGTGTGTGTGTCTGTATTAGGACAGACTGCAAAATAATATAAAACTAACGGCGTTGGGTGTATTTCTGGCTTCCCGAGTACATTCTTGTGTGCTTAGATACTTTAACTCAATAACCAGCGTCAAGTCACTGTCTTTGTGCTTTTTAACGGGTCACATCTGTGCTTAATACAACGGAAAATAGACAGATAATAATAATAATAATGAAGACAATTCAAGAAACAAAGCAGCTTACTACTGAAATATATGTGTATATAAAAAAAAACAGAATAGACAAAAAAACAAATAAACAAACAAACCTCCAACAAATGAACATCCAATACAAAGACTCCACCACAATTTTCCACTACCATAAAAATAATCAACCAATACAACCAATATCTTGGATCTCACCCACAGTAGAGCACACAACAAGATAACAATCAGGGACAACAATCAGGTCCACTTCGGAAAGCCAGAACCACCAACAAGCAACAAGTCCGAAACAAAGCCCCGCCTCTCTCTTCTTCTTGGGCCATCTTGGATCCTCTTTATAGATGGTCACCCCCTAGGGGTAGCCAATCCAAGAACACTCCTTATTAACCTGCAACAAAACAACTCCAAGGCATGCAATTAGACAGAGTCGTAACACTCTGTCATGTATGGCCGCGCCCCCCTCCCTTAGCCGTCACTCCGGATTCCCTCGTGTCTGTGTTCCTTGCCTGTTCATCCCGCCCTGCTCGTTTGTCTCCGTGATTCCCCAATATCTACCACGCCCCTGGATCATTGTCGTCACCTGTTCCTTGTTTTCAGTTCTGTGTGTATTAGTCCCTGAGTCTCCCATGTCCTTCGTCAGATGTTCTTGGTTGTTCGTGGTATGTTCTAATTTTTGTTTACTCATCGCCCGTTGTTTAAGTTCTCTGTGTCTCCCAGCCTTATCAGTGTTTCCCTGTTGTCAGTATGCCCGTGTATGCGTGTTATTCGGACTGCCCTCCTGTTATGACCCCGGATTGCTTCAGCGACGACGAATATGGAATGTCCTTTAACAAATCTCGCTCTTCTCAGCATTTGTGTCCGTTCCCTCCGCAGCTTATGCTGCGTTACACACTCCCCCACCCAAAATAAAGAAAAACAAAACTCACATTTTGTTTTAATTTATACATGACCTGAGTTATTTTAATAATGCTTTCAAATACGTTTAGGAAGTCTTATACTCTCGATAAGGCGTCTGCTACGATGTTCTCAGTACCTTTCTTGTGGTGAACCTCCAAATTGAAATCCTGAATCATTAAAAACCATCTCATCAACCGCTGATTTGTATTTCGCATCCTTGTCAAGAATATTAACAGATTATGGTCTGTATAAACCTCAACAGGCAACACACTGGAACCCAAATATACCTCAAAGTGCTGCAAAGCCATTAAGAGGGCCTATTTTTCAATAGTGCTATAACCAACCTGATGTCTCAAAACCTTTTTTGAGAAATAACATACAGGATGTTCAACTCCTTGCTCATCGTCCTGTAAGAGAACAGCACCAGCTCCATAAGCACTGGCATCAACATCCAGTTTAAAAGGTTTTGTGAAATCAGGAGCAGTCTGTCACGTGCGGCTACGCCCCCTCTCGTAGCTGTCACTCTGGGTTCCCTCATGTCCGTGTTCCCTGCCTGTTTGTCCCGCCCTGCTCGTTTGTCTTCGTGTTTCCTTGTTTGTTGCCACGCCCCTGTGTCATTGTCATCACCTGTCCCTAGTTTAGTCCTGTGTTAAAAGCCCCTGAGTCTCCCTTGTCCCTTGTCGAGTATTTTGATTCTTCGTTTCATTGTGTCTGTGTCGATCACTATACCTGACCGTTTATTGTTCCTGCCTTTTGATCCTGTGTCTGTACTCGTGTCTCCTGTTTTGGTAATGCCTGTTTTTGCATGTTATTCGGACTGCCCTCCCGTTATCGACCCGGACTGGTTATCTGACGACGAGTATGGAATGTCCTGCAATAAATCTCGCTCTTCTCAGCGATTGTGTCCGTCTCCTCGCTCCGTGGCGCAAGCTTCGTTACAGAATACTCGACCCTACAAGGACACAGCGAGAGAGCGAGACTCTGGTAAGTTCAATCGCTGTAATGAGATGTTGGCTGGTTTAATTCGGTTCGACTCTCCGGTATTACAGCGTGAACGAACCAGAGACAGGAATTCCCCTTGCGCTGTGGGTACAGGGGAGTCTCGTCGCTATAAAAACAAAGCGAAATCACTTTCGGTTTCCAGCTTTTGCGACGAGCTCCCTGATAAGCGCTATGTGTCTGCCCAACTCCAACCTGTAGCGCGAGATTCGGGTAGACGGAATGAATGTGCAGACGAGCGTTGGCTTGGCTCTCGGTTGGCTTCCAAAAGCCATTGTGAACTCCCGATACCTCCGACGAGGCGGAGTCACAATGAAAGCCACCGAGAAGCAGTTGTGTCTGTATGTTCTTCCAGGCGCAGACCAGACCGGGGAAGGAAGAAGACCACGGCCCCGGTTCAGAGCGCCGCTGCCACAACGCTTGAGGTCGTCACTTACCCTGAGGAGCTCCTCCCTCCTCTGATCCTGCCAGCTTCTCCCCTTAAAACGGCAAAGAATTTTTTGGGGGGGAGTAGTGGACACTCACGGCAGGAGTGGCCGACTCCGCCCCCCGGTGACGTCAGTATGGCGGTTCCGCCCCCCGGTGACGTCAGTATGGCGGTTCCGCCCCCCGGTGACGTCAGTATGGCGGTTCCGCCCCCCGAGGACGTCTGCCCGGTGGTTCCGCCCCCCGAGGACGTCAGCCCGGTGGTTCCGCCCCCCGAGGACGTCAGCCCGGTGGTTCCGCCCCCCGAGGACGTCAGCCCGGTGGTTCCGCCCCCCGAGGACGTCAGCCCGGTGGTTCCGCCCCCCGAGGACGTCAGCCCGGCGGACACAGCCCCCGAGGACGTCACTATGGCTGTCACGCCCCCCGAGGGCGTCTCACCCACGCCGGTTCCTGTCTCCGCGACCCAGGAGGGGTCGTCCACGCCGGTTCCTGTCTCCGCGACCCAGGAGGGGTCGTCCACGCCGGTTCCTGTCTCCGCGACCCAGGAGGGGTCGTCCACGCCGGTTCCTGTCTCCGCGACCCAGGAGGGGTCGTCCACGCCGGTTCCTGTTCCCGCTGCCTGTCTGCCGGTTCCTGTTCCCGCTGCCTGTCTGCCGGCTCCTGTTCCCGCTGCCTGTCTGCCGGCTCCTGTTCCCGCTGCCTGTCTGCCGGCTCCTGTTCCCGCTGCCCGCCAGCGGGCCCCGCCTGTCCCCGCTGCCCGCCAGCGGGCCCCGCCTGTCCCCGCTGCCCGCCAGCGGACCCCGCCTGTTGTCCCTGAGACTGTGCTGCCCCCTGTTGGGCATGGACTTTGTGTTCCCCCTGCTCCGTCATGTGCCTCCTATGTTCCGTTGCCTGTGTTCCCCTTGCTCCCTGGTCCCATCCCTGGTTTTGTTTTGGTCCCTGTCCCCGTGGTTGTGTCTGTCAGGGTCTGTGTTCCTGTTCCCGTGTCTGGTTCTTGTGGTGTCGTCTCTGTCCCGGTCCCCATGTCGGTTCCCCAAGTCCTGACCCACTTTGTTCCTGTGCCGGTCTCAGTCGTCCACGCCGTGTTTGCCTCTGTCTTTGTCTCTGCCCTGTCCCCTGGCCCCACTCCTGTGTCTGTTCCCAGTCCTGTCCCGTCCGGCCCTGCTCCCGTGCCTCGCCCGGTCCCTGCCTGTGTTGCCATGCCCCAGCCCAGCTCCTGGCCAGTCTCTGTTTCCCCTGTCTCTGTCCTGCCTCAGGCTCCTTGTCCTGCCTTGCCCGGTCTTGTCTGTCCCGTAGCGTCCTGTCCCGTGTCCCCTATCCCTCGCCGTGTACCGTGGTTCCCCGTCCTGTCCGAGTCTGGTTCCTGTCTTGTCTGCCCTTGCGTGCCCCGGAGTGGCACGCTTTGAGGGGGGGTTCTGTCACGTGCGGCTACGCCCCCTCTCGTAGCTGTCACTCTGGGTTCCCTCATGTCCGTGTTCCCTGCCTGTTTGTCCCGCCCTGCTCGTTTGTCTTCGTGTTTCCTTGTTTGTTGCCACGCCCCTGTGTCATTGTCATCACCTGTCCCTAGTTTAGTCCTGTGTTAAAAGCCCCTGAGTCTCCCTTGTCCCTTGTCGAGTATTTTGATTCTTCGTTTCATTGTGTCTGTGTCGATCACTATACCTGACCGTTTATTGTTCCTGCCTTTTGATCCTGTGTCTGTACTCGTGTCTCCTGTTTTGGTAATGCCTGTTTTTGCATGTTATTCGGACTGCCCTCCCGTTATCGACCCGGACTGGTTATCTGACGACGAGTATGGAATGTCCTGCAATAAATCTCGCTCTTCTCAGCGATTGTGTCCGTCTCCTCGCTCCGTGGCGCAAGCTTCGTTACACAGTCAGGACTGGTGTACTGCACAAGAGAGACTTCTCAGATGCTACAGGGGTTAGAGGAACTTGCCAATAGTAGATCTATCGATGCAATCTTCCATTCTTGGCAAAGGGAAGGAATCGGGTTTAGTAACTGCGTTGACTCTTCGATAGTCAGTACAAAATCTACTAGTACCATCAGGCTTAGGCACTAGTAGACAGGGCGAACTCCAAGAGCTAATGCTAGGTGTAGCCAAACCATTTTCCAAAAGATACTCAACCTCTTTTTGCATTTTCTGGCGTTTTGTGGGATTAACACGATAAGCATGTTGTTTAATGGGTTGTTGCCCTTGCACATCAATATCGTGATAAAGCCAATCAGTTCGACCAGGAACATCAGAAAATAAAGAAGGGTGAGTATTAATCATCTCAATAACATCTTCCCATTCTCTCTCACCAAGATGTAACAACTGGGAGTGTAAAGTAGAAAAGAACTCAGAATTTAATAAGTGTGGAGTAAAAAGACTATCATCACGAAACGTGAGATCATCACTGCCATACTGGTAGTCCAACCTGTTTATTGCCAACGCTGAAGTAACAGGGGTACCGTCAGAAACCTCACATGGTACCCGTTGAACATAAGATTTCAACATATTGATGTGGCAAACACGACTTTTTCTCAGTTGATTTGGCATGCTAATCACGTAATCAGTATCACTCAACTTATGTTCCACCACATATGGACCTGAAAATTTTGCACACAGAGCTGAACCAGGAATAGGCAATAACACCCTTACTGTCACGTATGGCCGCGCCCCCTCCCTTGGCTGTCACTCCGGGTTCCCTCGTGTCTGTGTTCCCTGCCTGTTCTTCCCGCCCTGCTCGTTTGTCTCCGTGTTTCCTTGTTAGTTTCCACGCCCGTATCATTATTATCACCTGTTCCTTGTTATCAGTTCTTGTTTTATAGCCCTGAGTCTCCCTTGTCCTTTGTCGGATATTTTGGTTGTTTGGTTATGTTGTGATTGGGGTTTTTTGCTTAGCAATAGCACTAGCAACAATATATCTTGCTTACCTTTTAAACATAATCTAGGAATTAAATGTAACTACTGTTTTAGATGCGTCCAAGATATGAACCCTGGAAAAGGCCTTGCGAAATCATACTGTGTAAAGAGTGAAAACGAGAAGATGATTGCACAAGCAAGAGGTGGAGACCTAATAATGCTGACTCTGGTGAAATATGAATTTATGGCATTCTGATGCATGTTGACCTCTCGTCGACCTAACCGTCCAGAGACAGGAGCCATATGCATAAGAGATGTTGGGTTGGAAAACAAAGAGAAAAGTCTTGTTTGTTTGAATAACAATACCATGTAAGGCATAGAAGAAGATTTGTGGGTTTGAGGGGTGGAGAAAATAGTATATAAAGACTGCATGTAACAAATACTGGTTGGAATTCTCTGATGCACAGTTATTGCTTGTGCCTCCGAGATCTCCCCAAGATATATCTCTGTTTTAATAAAAGCCTTTTTATAAGCATTGCAACAATTGTTTGGTGGCTTCTGTTTTCTCCTGCAGCAAACGAACACGCTGGGCTGAGGCGATAGAGACGTGTCGTTAGCCCACAACAGTTATCTTGGTTGTTCGTGGTGTGTTCCAGTCTTGATTCCGATTGTCTGTTACTCGTGTTCTCTGTGTCTCCCTGCCTTGTCGGTGTTTCCCTGTGTGCGTCATGCCCGTGTTTGCCTGCATTTCTGACTGCCCTCCCGTGATGAACCCGGACTGGTTTTCTGACTCTGATGATGGTATGCCCTTTAATAAATCTCACTCTTCTCAGCATTTGTGTCCATCCCCTTGCTACGCAGCGCGAGCTACATTACACTTACAGAGTTCTCTGTGTACTGTCCTTTTATCAAAAGACATGTTTGACTGGACCGATGACAAAGTTGCTTTTGCAACATGATTAGCATGATGTAATCGTTCATGGAAATCACTCACGTATTCTAAAATATTACTGCTCTTCTGGTCATCTGCAACCAATTTTTCTCTGAGTAGTTTTAATGGCCCACGCACTGAATAACCAAAAATCAAGTCTGCTGGACTAAATCCCAAAGATTCCTGCACTGAATCTCTTATGGCAGATAACAGAAATGGAACACCCTCATCCCATTCTCTTCCTGAGGTCAGACAATACTTGCGCAACATGGCTTTAAATGTTTGGTGAAATCGTTCAAGTGCACCCTGAGACTCGGGATGGTAAGCACTTGACATACATGTTCAATTTGTAACAATTTCATCACTTGATTAAACAAACGCAAAGTGAAGTTTAATCCCTGATCAGTCTGAATGCGTTTGGGTAGCCCAAACGTAGAGAAGAATCTAACGCTTTCACGATACCTTTTGCTTTCAGGATGCGTAGAGGTATAGCCTCAGGGTATCGGGTAGCTGTGCACATGAGAGAAAGCAAATACATATTACCAGACTTGGTTTTAGGTAGGGGTCCAACACAGTCAATAATAAGCTGTTCAAATGGTGCCCCCAACACAGGAATCGGATGGAGAGGAGTCAATGGAATGGTTTGATTTGGCTTACCAGCAACTTGACAGGCATGACATGAACGGCAGTAAGCTACAACATCACGTTTCAGACTTGGCCAAAAGAAATAACGCAAGATTCTATGATAAGTCTTTCAGATTCCCAGGTGACCAGACATTACATGGTCATGAGCTAGACCAGGGGTCTCCAACCTTTTTGGAACTGGGAGCTACTTCTTGGATACCAGTTATTGCGGAGGGCTACCGGGGGGGGCGAAAGTTGCGTGTGCGAGTGTCAATTGCTAAGCGGGAAGACCGCTAGCAACCGTGGACAATCTATAATAGTAGCAAAAACATAAACGATGCAGCGCTTCGGCATTGCACTATAGTGAGCTATTTTTAAAACAAGCCCGCGGGCGACTCATGACGTGGGTGACCCCTGGTTTATTCGATATTGACGGCAGCCTAACTTTTTGATTGGCAGCTAATTGCAATAGAACACGAGAGGGAGTGTGTTATCGTGAATACATACATGCCGTTACTTGACAACGCGTCCGCGGAGTGATACAGAGAATGAGAATACCGTGCTGTTATCACACATATCTGCAGGGTTAGAACACTTCTCAACCAGCCAGATTGTGAACTAACTGTTGTATAATTGGTGAATAATCATTTAGTGTTAGAAGGGGAGGGACAACTGTGAATTTTGATTGGACATAAATTTAAGTAGATTTCTCGATGGGACCAATTAGGTTTACAAATTTATATGTAATTCATTGGCCCTTTGGCGAGCTACTCAGAAAGGGGTGGCGAGCTACTGGTAGCTCGCGAGCGACGTGTTGGAGACCCCTGAGCTAGACTAAGTATCTGCTGCCTATAGCTGGTAGGAACAACGAGCTGATAAATAGCATTCCACTCCGTTGTCTCGTGTGAAGGGGACCATTTTCTCAACAATAGCCCATTCTGGTGGAAGTATGTTACAACATGTTGTGGCAATTCCTCCTACAATTCCTCCTACAACAGTTTAAAGAAGAATCTTTACACTGTTCCTCAATTAATGACTCCCGTCCGAACTTTACATCTAACCCCAAATCTATTTCACTTGCGTCACCATCCAATACTTTATATATCAGAACTTCACAATCAACCTTTGTCCCCGTACCAGGATTGGATGAAGCAAAAACTGTCTCAGAGAGATCAATTTGATCTGCAAACTTGCGTGCTTGCGCACGAGTCACTACACAAACAGGATCCAACGAAACGGATGACACAGGTTCATCTATAACCTCAGGCACAGGATTCACTTTACCCCCTGCCAAATCATTCCCCAAAAGAAAATGAACTCCCTTCATAGGAAATTGAGATTGAATTCCTGCCCTCACTTCACCCGTCACTAACCGAGATTTAAGATGAACATTATGCAGAGGAACCCTACATACACCTAATTCAATCCCTTGGATCAGAATATTCGATCCACAAGCAGACAAACCTGAAAATGGCAGAACTGACTAAAGGATAAATGATTGTGCAGCCCCCGTGTCTCGTAATATTTTAATAGACACTTGATCTGCAACATTAGACAGAGTCGTAACAGGTGATAGACATCAGATGCAACCCCTACCCCCTCCCCCACTGATTGTCAATGGCTCCGAGGTTTCCACAGTGGAGTCCCTAAAGTTCCTGGGTACCACCATATCCAGACACCTGAAGTGGGAGAGGAACACAGTGACCATTGCCAAGAAAGCTCAGCAAAGAATGTACTTTCTGAGACAGCTGAAGAAATTCAACCTCCCGCAGAATCTGATGGTACAGTTCTACACAGCGATCATCGAAGCTGTACTGACTTCATCAATAACCATCTGGTTTGGCTCGTCCACCTCGCAGGAACGAACCAGACTGCAGTGTATAGTCAGGACAGCGGAGAAGATCATCGGTTGCAGCCTGCCATCACTTCAGGACATCTACCACAGCAGGGTCAATAGACAGACAGGAAAAATAACTTCTGAGCCCTCTCATCCTGGACATCACATCTTCCAACCACTCCCCTCTGGCAGAAGATTCAGGACCATCAAAACCAGCACAACCAGGCACGTGAATGGCTTTTTCCCCAGAGCTGTAGCACTCAGCAACAGAACCAGTCCCTCTGCACCTTAAACCCCTTATGCCACTTACTACACTCAATTTCTTCTCCACCTACCTCAATGGACATGATGACATTTTCTGTCAAACAGCATTTGTGCAATACATTATATCACCCCTTGGCATTTTACTGTTAATTACTGTTAATACAACTGCACAACTGTTAATAGCATATTTATTACATATCTATTCTGTATATATGTCTCTTGTATAGTCTGTGTGTTGTCTTGTCGTCTAGTATGTGTCAAGTCTTACTTGTAGGCCAACACCAAGACAAATTCCTTGGCGAAATAAAGTGATTCTGATTTTCATCTGGTGATTTGTGGACAAAAGAAACATTGAAATGATAAAGTGTTTATGGATGAACTGATGTCAATACCTGTATTGAAGATTAAATTATGGTCTACACGGGGCTTTACATGTTTAATTCATATACATTTATTACCTTCAGACTACATTTTATTGAAGATTGGAGTAAAATACACAACATTATCTTCACACACACACAGTTCCTGGGGGGTATTCCACAAAGCGGGTTAGGCAATAAAATCGGGTAAGTTAACTCAGAATACACGGAAACTCGAGGTTTTCCGTTCCAGAAACCGAGCTTAGAGAGAACCTGAGTCAGTTACTATAGCAACTTATGCTCTGAAGCTAACCTGCACGCTGGCAGGTTAACTTGTACCTAAACCAGAGTTTACCAACACGTCATCATGACGTGTCCTTTCCTTGAAGATCATATGGATATTGAAGCTCAGTTTATTCGCCGAGCTCTTTGTCGGGAACGCCTTATAAAACCCCGAATAGACGCCTACTATCATTTTAGGATTATGTTTTAATGAAAGTTATCGTTTTTCAGCACAATCCATTACTTACAGCCATAACATTATTAAGCATCACATTTCAAATATTACACATCGTAGCCCTCAATTCTCTTCAGATTTTTATACATTGCTCTTCGTTTTTTTTGCTAGTGGAAGTTTTTTTTATAGTGTAGGAGATGCGGAACCTGTCAGCAAATTAAAGCTACTGTATGTCGGTCTGTCCGAAAAGTATGTCTGGCATTAAAATGGCTAGTGCCCAGTTTTGTTGTGTTTCCTGGGCATTATGGACATCAAAGAGGAATTCTACAGCATCGTAGGTTTGTCTTTAATTCACATGGACAATAAAGAAATTAAGCAAAGGAGAAGCAATATATAACGAACTTCATTCCATTTACATTTTAAGGATTTCCTAGAGTGATTGATGGAACCCACATATGCTACCTATTACAGCACCATTAAAACATGTAGGTGATTACATAAACAGAAAATCCATCCATAGAATTATTGTATAGGTACTAACTTTTATAACCCTTAATGAATAATGTATTTATCTTTAATGGTAACAAAAATAACGTAGCTATTGTAACAGACCGTTCTCCGCATCAAGATCATATGTGATGCTTCCCACCTCATCACAAATGTTGAAGCGAGATGGCCAGGATCCGTGCATGATTCCACACTGTACAACAAATTTAAACAGGGTAGGCCTGCGGTAGTTTAGCTATTTGGTTACATGCAGTGTAATAGTTAAATAATTGAAAACCGTAGTGTGATTATAGGACACTATGACGGCCTCCTTCATGGAGACAGAGGGTATCCCTGCCTGCCCTACCTCATGACTCCCTATTCAGATCCTGCACCTGGACCACAGTCCCAATACAATCAGGCCCACAGCAAAACCAGGGCAAGAATTGAAATGACCCTAGGAATCATCAAGGCCAGGTTCTGTGTTGTTTATTAACTCAGTCAATAAACATAGTTGTAATAATGAACTTGTGTTCCGCTTTATTAAACCAACTTCAACCTGCATGTGCTACACGACTTCCTCGCCACACATATATCTATCTCTGACCTTCTATTAACTACCGCAATAGATCCATCTAGTGGTCATATGTGGAACTTCAATTGAATGCATTCTGCATATCAACACATCCTCCCTTTTCTAGATCTAACATTAACAAAGATACTTTAAACATTCATCAACAATTGTCAACAATCACTTTTTTTTTAAACAACAATAATAATAATAAACTAACATTCAGTCCATCCTCTTACAAGTCCAATCTATCAGGTCTTTTTATTTGTCGACCAGATCTTCTCAGGACAGGTAAGTCCGACTGAACATTGCTTGTATCCACTTGCAAATGTCCATTATCGTCTGCATTTGATGCTGTATCTGCACTGAATGCATCAGATTCCTTCTCAGTCTCTGTGAAAGTCTCTTTTGTTTTCAGAAGGCTGCGGCGGTTCCTCCTGAGCACATGTCCGTCCTCCGTCTTTACTGCATAGGATCTAGGTCCGACCTCCTGGAGAACAGTTGCTTTCCTGTTCCATGCATCTTGATCCTGGATTCGTACCACGTCATCCTTGGCAAGTGGACTGAGAGGTTTAGTTGACTTGTCATAACGTTGCTTCTGTTTCCATTTCATGCTTTCCAATTTTGTCTGTATCCCTGTGTTGTACTTGATGTCTGTATAACAGGGAAGGGTTGTGCGTAACTTTCGGTTCATTAACAGCTCTGCTGGGGATAAACCACATTCAAGCGGAGCAGCTCTGTAGCTTAGAAGAGCTAAATAAGGATCTGACTTGCTGTCTGTGGTCTTTTTCAGAATCTGTTTGATGATGTGCACCCCCTTTTCGGCTTTGCCATTTGCCTGAGCATGCTGAGGACTGGATGTGACATGACTGAAGCCATAGTGGCTCGCAAACTGCTGCCACTCCTTGCAGTTGTAACAAGGACCATTGTCACTCACCACAGTCTTTGGTATTCCATGCCGGGCAAATATGGACTTCACATGCATAATGACAGTACTGGCAGCTGTGCTTGAGAGCAGGGCAATTTCAGGGAAATTTGAGTAGTAATCAATGACTAGCAAATAGTCCTTCCCATTGCAATGAAACAGGTCAGTTCCAACTTTTTCCCAAGGAGCAATGGGAAGATCTGGAATCATCATGGGTTCCCTTGCCTGTTTGCTCTGGTACTTGTTGCATGTTTCACACTTTCCTACCATGTTTTCGATGTCCTTATTAATGCCAGGCCAATACACAGCGCTTCTGGCTCTCCTTTTACACTTCTCTATTCCAAGGTGTCCCTCATGTAGCTGTCTAAGTATCTCTGGCCTAAGGCTGTATGGAATGACAATTCTATTGTCTCTCAGTAACAGTCCATTTGCCACACTTAGCTCAGATCTGAAGTGATAGTATTCTGGACAGGAACCCCTGGGCCATCCGCTGTGCATATTGTTGATCACTGTTTGTAATACTTTGTCTTTGTCCAATTCATCACTTATTTGCTTTGCTCTGACGTCAGATACTGGAAGGGACTCAACTATCATGTTGATGTGATTTTCAATTTCCTTTTCAGTGGAACTCACGTCACTCATCACAGGTGCTCGTGACAGTGCATCTGCCAACACTAAGTGTTTGCCTGGAGTGTATACTAACTCGAAGTCATACCTCTGCAATTTCATGATGAGTCGCTGGATCCTGGGCGACATCTCGTTGAGATTTTTCTTGATGATCGACACCAGGGGGCGATGATCTGTTTCGACAGTAAAAGTGGGAAGCCCGTAGACATAGCCGTGGAATATTTCTAGTCCATAGGCCAATCCCAAGCACTCTTTCTCTATTTGAGCATATTTGGTTTCAGTTCTTGTCATTGATCGCGAAGCGTAGGCAACTGGCTTCCAGCTATCTCCTTCTGCCTGCAGGAGGACAGCTCCCAGACCATCTTTCGACGCATCCGTTGAAATCTTCTGTGTCTCTGCTGGATCATAGTACGCAAGCACAGGGGACTTGGTCAGAGTTGCCTTGAGAGCGTTCCATTCTCGCTCATTCCTTGTTGTCCACTTGAACTCGGTGGAGTCACGCAGTAGGTCCCTTAGTGCTGATGTTTTCACAGATAGGTTGGGTATAAATTTGCCAACAAAGTTGATCATCCCCATCACTCTGAGTACCCCTTTTTTGTCTGTGGGGCGTGGCATGCTAAGGATTGCTTTTATTTTTTTGTCATCCGGCTCAATGCCTTCAGCAGACAGCTTGTCTCCGAGGAATGTTATTTCTTGCACACCAAACTGACACTTTGCACGATTCAATTTCAGTCCATAGTCAGATATCCTGTGTAGGACTTTTGTCAGTCTCTCGTTGTGCTCTTGTAGGGTGGAACCCCATATGACTAGATCATCAATGTAGCAACGAACCCCTACTAGACCCTCAAGCATGTTATCCATCGCACGATGATAGATTTCTGATGCTGAAATTATGCCAAATGGCATCCGCAGGAATCTGTATCGACCGTAGGGTGTATTGAATGTGCAGTATCGTGAGCTTTTGTCATCTAGCTTAATTTGCCAGAATCCTTGTGCTGCATCCAACTTTGAAAAATACTTGGCACCTGCCATTTCACTTGCAATTTCCTCACGTTTCGGTATTTGGTAATGCTCACGTTTTATGTTCCTATTTAAGTCTCCTGGGTCCATGCAAATCCTCAGCTCTCTGTTCTTGTTCTTTTTGTCTACACACACCATAGAGTTTCCCCACTCTGTAGGCTCTTCAACTTTTGTGATCACCTTCATCTCACTCATTCTGTCCAGTTCCTTTTTAAGGCGCTCCCTCAGTGGTGCAGGGATTCTCCTTGGTGCGTGGACCACTGGTTGCGCATCCTCTTTCAACTGAATTTTGTATGTGTATGGAAGGCAGCCCAGTCCTTTGAATACATCAGGAAAACGTTGCACCACAGAGTTAACTGTGCTGTCGTGTCATCACAGCTTCTGCACAGTTGATTTGGTAGACTTTTCTCACCAGATTTAATTTCTTCGAGGTGACCCCTCCTATCAGTGACTCTCGACCTTCAGGTACTACAGAGAACAGCACATCGAATTCCTTGTTCTTCACCGTCACTCTCAGTCTGCACTGCCCCTTGCTTTCTATTTCTTTTCCATTATAATCTTTCAGCTGCACAGTTTTCTTGAGTATTTTTGGCTTTTCTTTCATTTCACTGATTTCTGTCATGCTGATCAAATTGGCTTGCGCGCCTGTGTCAATTCTAAGTGCTACCAAAGCTCCATTTATTGGCAGTGAGACTATCCAGTTGTCATCTTCTGTGTGACTTTCTTGTGCTTTTGTGGCTTGCCCGTTCTCGGCATTTTCACATGACACCATGCCTACGAAGAAAGTCTCACTTAGGTCTGTTTCCTCAACCATCCTCACTGGCCTTGATTTCTCTTTGGTTAGACATTGTTTGGCGAAATGATTTTTTCCTTTGCATTTTGCACATGTTTTGCCATATGCAGGGCACTGTCTTGGCTCATGTTTTCCACCACATCGTTTGCAGCCTGTTGCGTCTTTGTTATTCTTTTGTTGATAATTTCTTTTCATTTTGTTTCTGACGACTGCTACTCTAGCACTCTCGTGCACTACGGAGGTACTCGCATCAGCAAACGTCTTTGCATGCTGTTGCGCTAGCTCATTAGCATGGCATATTTTCTCCGCCTCTTCCAAAGTTAGCTTATCGTCTCTTAGCATTCTCTCCCTCGTCTTTTTATCAAGTATTCCGTAAACTATCTGATCGCGGACCATGGAATCTTTCAAATCCCCAAATTCGCATGACTGTGCCTTTAGTTTCAAATCAGTCATAAAGCAATCAAATGTTTCTCCCGCCTGTTGCAGTCGTGAACGGAATACATATCTCTCGTACACAACGTTCTTTTTTGGAGAGCAGTACGCTTCAAATTTCTCTATTACCTTACTGTAGTCTTCTTTGTCATCAACCGTGGCAAACTCGAATGTGTTGAAGACCTCTATAGCTTGGGGACCCGCAACCGTGAGCAGCAATGCAATCTTCCTTGGCCCTGGCTTATTGTCCATTCCCGTGGCGGACAAGTACAGCTCGAATTTCTGCTTGAAAGACCGCCAATTGCTGTCGACATTTCCGACCAATTTCAGTCCCTCCGGTGGCTTCAACATTTCCATCTTCGGTTAATTCTGTTGTCTGACACGAAGTTTTACTCCTGGTACCATGTGTTGTTTATTAACTCAGTCAATAAACATAGTTGTAATAATGAACTTGTGTTCCGCTTTATTAAACCAACTTCAACCTGCATGTGCTACACGACTTCCTCGCCACACATATATCTATCTCTGACCTTCTATTAACTACCGCAATAGATCCATCTAGTGGTCATATGTGGAACTTCAATTGAATGCATTCTGCATATCAACACAGGTTCCAGTGCCTGAATTGGCTCAGAGTTACCCCTGATAGGTCGTGCCACATATTAATGGCATCCAGTAATCTCTCCAACTCTTCTGCTGTGACCACCTGCTCTGCTTCATCCAGCAGCTGTACCACCTCTACTGATGTGACCTCCTGCTTTTCTACACCAGGCAGTGACTTTCCCAGATTTACTGCTGTGACTCCACATGGCTTCCCTGTGGATGAGGTCCGGGCTGAGCTACGTAGGCTGCGACCAGGGAAAGCTACTGGTCCTGATGATGTATCGCCTCGGCTACTCAGGGAATGTGCATCAGGACTGTCTAGGCCTCTACAATCAATCTTTAACCTGAGTCTTCACACTGGACAAGTGCCTGTCAAATGGAAAACATCATGCCTCATGCCGGTCCCTAAAGTAGGGAGGCCGGTAGGAGTGAAGGACTACAGACCAGTGGCCCTAACCTCAGTGATTATGAAGACATTGGAGAGGATTTTGCTCCGGATACTCAGGCCTCAGGTTAGATAGGTGTGGATTCTACACTGGTAACATGGATTTACAACTACCTCACGGAGCGTCCACAGTATGTCAAGATGGGTGATCACTGTTCTGAGATAGTGGTGACCAACATTGGGGCTCCTCAGGGTACAGTATTGCCACCCTTCCTCTTTACCCTAAATACTGCTGATTTTAAACATGTGTCTGAACTCTGTCACATCCAGAAATATTCAGATGACACAGCAGTAGTAGCATGTATTAGAGGTGGAGATGAAGGAGAGTATAGAGATCTGGTGGCTGCCTTCACAGCATGGAGTAGGAGAAAAGACCTTCTCCTTAATGCACTGAAGACCAAGGAGATGATCGTGGACTTCCGGAAACTGAAACAGTCCCATCAGCCTGTTATCATTGATGGACAGAAGATTGAGAATGTTCAGTCTTATAAGTATCTCTGAGTCCATCTGGACAACAAACTGGACTGGTCAGTGCATACGAGAGCAGCATACAAAAAGGGACGGAGCAGGCTTTACTTCCTTAGGAAGCTTAGATCATTTAATGTCTGTGATGAGTTTCTACACACATTTTATCATTCTGTCGTATCCAGTGCTGTCTTCTTTGGTGTGGTCTGATGGGGAAGCAGCCTGTCGGTAAAAGACTGGAACAGGCTGGATAAGCTTATAAGGAAGTGTGTGTCAGTGATGGGGAGGGAAAGTGGACTCTGTGGGTGAGTTAGCGGAGACGAGGTGTTTAATGCATGGCATCCTCAATAACAGCAGTCACCCTCTGCATGGGACTCTGGTAGCTCAGATGAGCTGTCGCAGTGATAGACTCCTCTCTCTATGCTGCAAGACTAAGAGGTTCCAGCGATCATTCATTCCTGCGGGAGTTAGGTTGCTAAACAACAACAGACGATAGGTGTACTTATTAATCAAGCACTCACTAAGGACTTTAATTGGGTATGGTATGTTCTGTATATTTTGTGTGTTCGTATTGTATCTATGTGTGCTGTTGGACAACTGAATTTCCCCATTGGGGATTAATAAAGTATCTATCATCATCATCCTCATCAGTGGTATTACACAACATTGTAACCATCCAGGGAGAGCGACAGCCTACCAACTCAGACATGCCCACAGACGAGAAACCTTATGCATGTGGGTGACAGAGATGGTGGAGTTGTCAGAGACTCCATTTGCAATCACTGCTTTTCACATTAAATCATGCACCAATTATGTACAGCCATACCATTTTGTACTACATTCTTAAACTTCATTTTTATCTGATGCCATATGCTTTTTACACCACTTGGATTAGACCTGGAATTAATAAGTGTTCAATAAAAAAAAATTAAAACCTCAATACAGTATTATAAATGTGGAGAATATAATAAAATAATCGCACCCTTCTGCTAAATATAAACATATCATTTTCACTCACGCATTAACTCTGTTGGCAATTTTTTGACATGCTGACTGCCTTTCTCTAGCAGCTATCGCAGTATTACATTTACGTTTAATAACATCTAAATATTCTGCATACGCAGTCATTAATACTTCAAGCTACAGTGGTGTGAAATACGATGCTCGGCTGATTTTCGCATTTAAATCCATGATAAATCTTATTTTCTGCGTTCCATTAAGAATGCCTTTTATAGTTACGCGTGATCACGCTTCTGTCTGGGTCAACCTACTCAAAGTTGAGCGACCCTGATTACTTTAACTCAGATCGGAGTAAGACAACTTAAGTGTTCAGGGTTAAGTTTAGAGTTTGTTAAACCCGCTTTGTGGAATACCGTTCGACACCCCCCACCCCCCGGCAATGATGTGGAACACCGTTATTTTTTCTTGTGAGAGGTATTAAAAAGGTCTTAAAAGTCATTGAATTTCAGATTTAAAAATGTGCAGATACCCTGCGCGGGTTGCCGACCCCTGCTCTAGTGTCTCCAGTGTACAGTGTGGAATCTGCAGTTGGTGAGAGAGCACCTTCACTCGTGAGTCTCCTGGTTCATTGTTGTCCAGATTCAGCTCTCTCAGGTGTGATGAGGGGTTTGACCTCAGAGCTGAACACAGAGCAGCACAGCCTTCCTCTGTAATACTGCACTCAGACAGACTGTAGAGAGAAGGAGAAAAACTCACACATGAACACAAACATCTCTCTCACTCCCACACACACACACCTTGCCTCACACGCACAAGCTCACGTGCGCGCACACACACACACACACACACACACACACACACACACACACACACACAGTTACTGGTTCACTTTCATATTGTGATAATAATTCCACTTATTCCACCTCCACAGCTCCATAACATCACAATGAACTTGGAGAACATAAAACAAAAGAATAAAAACATTCATTTTATTTTTCTGAACCATTTTACTGAACTTAACAATCATATGGCAGCAGTTACAGGACAAGTGTGTGTGTGTACGTGTGTGTGTGCATACGTGTGTGTGCGTGTCAGTAACTCACACTAGTTTCTCCAGTGTACAGTGTGGATCCTCCAGTAGAGCAGAGAGCTGCTTCACTCCTGAGTCTCCTGGTTTATTGTGGTGCAGATTCAGCTCTCTCAGGTGTGATGAGGGGTTTGACCTCAGAGCTGAACACAGAGCAGCACAGCCTTCCTCTCTAATACTGCACCAAGACAGACTGTAGAGAGAAGGAGAAAAACTCACACTTACACATCAACACACATGGGAACACAAACATCTCTCTCACTCCCACACACACACGTTGCCTCACATGCACAAGCTCACGTGCGCACACACACACACACACACACACACACAGTTACTGGTTCCCTTTCATATTGTGATAATTATTCCACTTATTCCAACTCCACAGCTCCATAACATCACAATGAACTTGGAGAACATAAAACAAAAGTATAAAAACATTCATTTTATTTTTTCTGAACCATTTTACTGAACTTAACAATCATATGGCAGCAATTACAGGACAAGTGTGTGTGTACATGTGTGTGTGTGTGTGTATAAAGAGTCAGAATACTCTTGCGTGTACGTGTGTGTTTGCGTGTACGTACGTGTGTGTGTGTGTGTCAGTAAGTCAATAACTCACACTAGTTTCTCCAGTGTACAGTGTGGATCCTCCAGTAGAGCAGAGAGCTGCTTCACTCCTGAGTTTCCTGGTTCATTCTCCGACAGATTCAGCTCTCTCAGGTGTGATGAGGGGTTTGACCTCAGAGCTGAACACAGAGCAGCACAGCCTTCCTCTCTAATACTGCAGTCAGACAGACTGTAGAGAGAAGGAGAAAAACTCACACTTACACATCAACACACATGGCAACACAAACATCTCTCTCACTCCCACACACACACACCTTGCCTCACACGCACAAGCTCACGTGCGCGCGCACACACACACACACACACACCTCGCTGTCTCTCCCCTCTCTTCTTCACTCTCCCCCTCTCCCGCGTAGGAGTTACATATTTAATTATTGTATATTTATTACCTTCAGAATACATTTTATGGTAGATTTGAGTAAAATACATAACATTATTGTAACGAATCAAGGGGCGGGTGTGACGCAAACGCAAGATAAGGTAAATTTATTCAAAACACAGGTAACGGATTAAACAAAGGAAGAC